>NC_064645.1:33303795-33608490 GCF_023864345.2 Schistocerca serialis cubense | reverse complement strand
TCTGTGCTTGGAACCTTTCCAGGGAGCCCATTAGTAGTATGCTTTGCTCCACTGCTGGTTTACTGTAACCCTTGGACCTTCCCATTGACGATGAAACACAGAAATTGCATCGTGATTGAATACAACAGGTACTATGCCGACTTCTGTCAGGGTGAGCAACGCTGAAATCGGTGTTTGCTTGGAACCTTTCCAGGGAGCCCATTAGTAGTATCCGTTGCTCCACTGCTGGTTTAATGTTACCCTTGGACCTTCACATTGTTGATGAAAGAGAGAAATTGCATCGTGATTGAATACAACATGTACTATGCCGACTTCTGTCAGGGCGAGAAACGCTGAAAACGGTCTGTGCTTGGAACCTTTCCAGGGAGCCCATTAGTAGTATCCGTTGCTCCACTGCTGGTTTAATGTTACCCTTGGACCTTCACATTGTTGATGAAACAGAGAAATTGCATCGTGATTGAATACAACAGGTAATATGCCGACTTCTGCCCAGGTGAGCAACGCTGCGAACGATCTGTGCTTGGTACCTTTCCTGGGAGTCCTGTAGTAGTATCTGTTGCTCCACTGCTGGTTTACTGTAACCGTTGGACCTTCCCATTGACGATGAAACACAGAAATTGCATCGTGATTGAATACAACACGTACTATGCCGACTTCTGTCAAGGTGAGTAACGCTGAAAACGGTCTGTGCTTGGAACCTTTCCTGGGAGTCCTGTAGTAGTATCCGTTGCTCCACTGCTGGTTTACTGTAACCCTTGGACCTTCCCATTGACGATGAAACACAGAAATTGCATCGTCATTGAATACAACAGGTACTATGCCGACTTCTGTCAGGGTGAGCAACGCTGAAATCGGTCTGTGCTTGGAACCTTTCCAGGGAGCCCATTAGTAGTATCCGTTGCTCCACTGCTGGTTTAATGTTACCCTTGGACCATCACATTGTTGATGAAACAGAGAAATTGCATCGTGATTGAATACAACATGTACTATGCCGACTTCTGTCAGGGCGAGAAACGCTGAAAACGGTCTGTGCTTTGAACCTTTCCAGGGAGCCCATTAGTAGGATCCGTTGCTCCACTGCTTGTTTAATGTTACCCTTGGACCTTCACATTGTTGATGAAACAGAGAAATTGCATCGTGACTGAATACAACAGGTAATATGCCGACTTCTGCCCAGGTGAGCAACGCTGCGAACGATCTGTGCTTGGTACCTTTCCTGGGAGTCCTGTAGTAGTATCCGTTGCTCCACTGCTGGTTTACTGTAACGCTTGGACCTTCCCATTGACGATGAAACACAGAAATTGCATCGTGATTGAATACAACAGGTACTATGCCGACTTCTGTCAGGGTGAGCAACGCTGAAATCGGTCTGTGCTTGGAACCTTTCCAGGGAGCCCATTAGTAGTATCCGTTGCTCCACTGCTGGTTTAATGTTACCCTTGGACCTTCACATTGTTGATGAAACAGAGAAATTCCATCGTGATTGAATACAACAGGTTCTATGCCGACTTCTGTCAGGGCGAGAAACGCTGAAAACGGTCTGTGCTTTGAACCTTTCCAGGGAGCCCATTAGTAGTATCCGTTGCTCCACTGCTGGTTTAATGTTACCCTTGGACCTTCACATTGTTGATGAAACAGAGAAATTGCATCGTGATTGAATACAACAGGTAATATGCCGACTTCTGCCCAGGTGAGCAACGCTGCGAACGATCTGTGCTTGGTACCTTTCCTGGGAGTCCTGTAGTAGTATCCGTTGCTCCACTGCTGGTTTACTGTAACCCTTGGACCTTCCCATTGACGATGAAACACAGAAATTGCATCGTGATTGAATACAACAGGTACTATGCCGACTTCTGTCAAGGTGAGTAACGCTGAAAACGGTCTGTGCTTGGAACCTTTCCAGGGAGCCCATTAGTAGTATCCGTTGCTCCACTGCTGGTTTACTGTAACCCTTGGACCTTCCCATTGACGATGAAACACAGAAATTGCACCGTGATTGAATACAACAGGTACTATGCCGACTTCTGTCAAGGTGGGCAACGCTGAAATCGGTCTGTGCTTGGAACCTTTCCAGGGAGCCCATTAGTAGTATCCGTTGCTCCACTGCTGGTTTAATGTTACCCTTGGACCTTCACATTGTCGATGAAACAGAGAAATTGCATCGTGATTGAATACAACAGGTACTATGCCGACTTCTGTCAGGGGGAGAAACGCTGAAAACGGTCTGTGCTTTGAACCTTTCCAGGGAGCCCATTAGTAGTATCCGTTGCTCCACTGCTGGGTTAATGTTACCCTTGGACCTTCACATTGTTGATAAAACAGAGAAATTGCATCGTGATTGAATACAACAGGTAATATGCCGACTTCTGCCCAGGTGAGCAACGCTGCGAACGATCTGTGCTTGGTACCTTTCCTGGGAGTCCTGTAGTAGTATCCGTTGCTCCACTGCTGGTTTACTGTAACCCTTGGACCTTCCCATTGACGATGAAACACAGAAATTGCATCGTGATTGAAAACAACAGGTACTATGCCGACTTATGTCAGGGCGAGAAACGCTGAAAACGGTCTGTGCTTGGAACCTTTCCAGGGAGCCCATTAGTAGTATCCGTTGCTCCACTGCTGGTTTACTGTAACCCTTGGACCTTCCCATTGACGATGAAACACAGAAATTGCATCGTGATTGAATACAACAGGTACTATGCCGACTTCTGTCAGGGTGAGCAACGCTGAAATCGGTCTGTGCTTGGAACCTTTCCAGGGAGCCCATTAGTAGTATCCGTTGCTCCACTGCTGGTTTAATGTTACCCTTGGACCTTCACATTGTTGATGAAACAGAGAAATTGCATCGTGATTGAATACAACAGGTACTATGCCGACTTCTGTCAGGGCGAGAAACGCTGAAAACGGTCTGTGCTTTGAACCTTTCCAGGGAGCCCATTAGTAGTATCCGTTGCTCCACTGCTGGTTTAATGTAACCCTTGGACCTTCACATTGTTGATGAAACAGAGAAATTGCATCGTGATTGAATACAACAGGCAATATGCCGACTTCCGCCCAGGTGAGCAACGCTGCGAACGATCTGTGCTTGGTACCTTTCCTGGGAGTCCTGTAGTAGTATCCGTTGCTCCACTGCTGGTTTACTGTAACCCTTGGACCTTCCCATTGACGATGAAACACAGAAATTGCATCGTGATTGAATACAACAGGTACTCTGCCGACTTCTGTCAAGGTGAGTAACGCTGAAAACGGTCTGTGCTTGGAAACTTTCCAGGGAGCCCATTAGTAGTATCCGTTGCTCCACTGCTGGTTTACTGTAACCCTTGGACCTTCACATTGTTGATGAAACAGAGAAATTGCATCGTGATTGAATACAACAGGTAATATGCCGACTTCTGCCCAGGTGAGAAACGCTGCGAACGATCTGTGCTTGGTACCTTTCCTGGGAGTCCTGTAGTAGTATCCGTTGCTCCACTGCTGGTTTACTGTAACCGTTGGACCTTCCCATTGACGATGAAACACAGAAATTGCATCGTGATTGAATACAACAGGTACTATGCCGACTTCTGTCAAGGTGAGGAACGCTGAAATCGGTCTGTGCTTGGAACCTTTCCAGGGAGCCCATTAGTAGTATCCGTTGCTCCTCTGCTGGTTTAATGTTACCCTTGGACCTTCACATTGTTGATGAAACAGAGAAATTGCATCGTGATTGAATACAACAGGTACTATGCCGACTTCTGTCAGGGCGAGAAACGCTGAAAACGGTCTGTGCTTTGAACCTTTCCAGGGAGCCCATTAGTAGTATCCGTTGCTCCACTGCTGGTTTAATGTTACCCTTGGACCTTCACATTGTTGATGAAACAGAGAAATTGCATCGTGATTGAATACAACAGGTAATATGCCGACTTCTGTCCAGGTGAGCAATGCTGCGAACGATCTGTGCTTGGTACCTTTCCTGGGAGTCCTGTAGTAGTATCCGTTGCTCCACTGCTGGTTTACTGTAACCCTTGGACCTTCCCATTGACGATGAAACACAGAAATTGCATCGTGATTGAATATAACAGGTACTATGCCGACTTCTGTCAAGGTGAGTAACGCTGAAAACGGTCTGTGCTTGGAACCTTTCCAGGGAGCCCATTAGTAGTATCCGTTGCTCCACTGCTGGTTTACTGTAACCCTTGGACCTTCCCATTGACGATGAAACACAGAAATTGCATCGTGATTGAATACAACAGGTACTATGCCGACTTCTGTCAGGGTGAGCAACGCTGAAATCGGTCTGTGCTTGGAACCTTTCCAGGGAGCCCATTAGTAGTATCCGTTGCTCCACTGCTGGTTTAATGTTACCCTTGGACCTTCACATTGTTGATGAAACAGAGAAATTGCATCGTGATTGAATACAACAGGTAATATGCCGACTTCTGCCCATGTGAGCAATCCTGCGAACGATCTGTGCTTGGAACCTTTCCAGGGAGCCCATTAGTAGTATCCGTTGCTCCACTGCTGGTTTACTGTAACCCTTGGACCTTCCCATTGACGATGAAACACAGAAATTGCATCGTGATTGAGTACAACAGGTACTATGCCGATTTCTGTCAGAGTGAGCAACGCTGAAATCGGTCTGTGCTTGGAACCTTTCCAGGGAGCCCATTAGTAGTATCAGTTGCTACACTGCTGGTTTAATGTTACCCTTGGACCTTCACATTGTTGGGGAAACAGAGAAATTGCATCGTGATTGAATACAACAGGTACTATGCCGACTTCTGTCAGGGCGAGAAACGCTGAAAACGGTCTGTGCTTTGAAGCTTTCCAGGGAGCCCATTAGTAGTATCCGTTGCTCCACTGCTGGTTTAATGTTACCCTTGGACCTTCACATTGTTGATGAAACAGAGAAATTGCATCGTGATTGAATACAACAGGTAATATGCCGACTTCTGCCCAGGTGAGCAACGCTGCGAACGATCTGTGCTTGGTACCTTTCCTGGGAGTCCTGTAGTAGTATCCGTTGCTCCACTGCTGGTTTAATGTAACCCTTGGACCTTCCCATTGCCGATGAAACACAGAAATTGCATCGTGATTGAATACAACAGGTACTATGCCGACTTCTGTCAAGGTGAGTAACGCTGAAAACGGTCTGTGCTTGGAACCTTTCCAGGGAGCCCATTAGTAGTATCCGTTGCTCCACTGCTGGTTTACTGTAACCCTTGGACCTTCCCATTGACGATGAAACACAGAAATTGCATCGTGATTGAATACAACAGGTACTATGCCGACTTCTGTCAGGGTGAGCAACGCTGAAATCGGTCTGTGCTTGGAACCTTTCCAGGGAGCCCATTAGTAGTATCCGTTGCTCCACTGTTGGTTTAATGTTACCCTTGGACCTTCACATTGTTGATGAAACAGAGAAATTGCATCGTGATTGAATACAACAGGTAATATGCCGACTTCTGCCCAGGTGAGCAACGCTGCGAACGATCTGTGCTTGGTACCTTTCCTGGGAGTCCTGTAGAAGTATCCGTTGCTCCACTGCTGGTCTACTGTAACCCTTGGACCTTCCCATTGACGATGAAACACAGAAATTGCATCGTGATTGAATACAACAGGTACTATGCCGACTTCTGTCAGGGTGAGCAACGCTGAAATCGGTCTGTGCTTTGAACCTTTCCAGGGAGCCCATTAGTAGAATACGTTGCTCCACTGCTGGTTTAATGTTACCCTTGGACCTTCACATTGTTGATGAAACAGAGAAATTGCATCGTGATTGAATACAACAGGTAATATGCCGACTTCTGCCCAGGTGAGAAACGCTGCGAACGATCTGTGCTTGGTACCTTTCCTGGGAGTCCTGTAGAAGTCTCCGTTGCTCCACTGCTGGTTTACTGTAACCGTTGGACCTTCCCATTGACGATGAAACACAGAAATTGCATCGTGATTGAATACAACAGGTACTATGCCGACTTCTGTCAAGGTGAGTAACGCTGAAAACGGTCTGTGCTTGGAACCTTTCCAGGGAGCCCATTAGTAGTATCCGTTGCTCCACTGCTGGTTTACTGTAACCCTTGGACCTTCCCATTGACGATGAAACACAGAAATTGCATCGTGATTGAATACAACAGGTACTATGCCGACTTCTGTCAAGGTGAGTAACGCTGAAAACGGTCTGTGCTTGGAACCTTTCCAGGGAGCCCATTAGTAGTATCCGTTGCTCCACTGCTGGTTTACTGTAACCCTTGGACCTTCCCATTGACGATGAAACACAGAAATTGCATCGTGATTGAATACAACAGGTACTATGCCGACTTCTGTCAAGGTGAGCAACGCTGAAATCGGTCTGTGCTTGGAACCTTTCCAGGGAGCCCATTAGTAGTATCCGTTGCTCCACTGCTGGTTTAATGTTACCCTTGGACCTTCGCATTGTTGATGAAACAGAGAAATTGCATCGTGATTGAATACAACAGGTACTATGCCGACTTCTGTCAGGGCGAGAAACGCTGAAAACGGTCTGTGCTTTGAACCTTTCCAGGGAGCCCATTAGTAGTATCCTTTGCTCCACTGCTGGTTTAATGTTACCCTTGGACCTTCACATTGTTGATGAAACAGAGAAATTGCATCGTGATTGAATACAACAGGTAATATGCCGACTTCTGCCCAGGTGAGCAACGCTGCGAACGATCTGTGCTTGGTACCTTTCCTGGGAGTCCTGTAGTAGTATCCGTTGCTCCACTGCTGGTTCACTGTAACTGTTGGACCTTCCCATTGACGATGAAACACAGAAATTGCATCGTGATTGAATACAACAGGTACTATGCCGACTTCTGTCAGGGTGAGTAACGCTGAAAACGGTCTGTGCTTGGAACCTTTCCAGGGAGCCCATTAGTAGTATCCGTTGCTCCACTGCTGGTTTACTGTAACACTTGGACCTTCCCATTGACGATGAAACACAGAAATTGCATCGTGATTGAATACAACAGGTACTATGCCGACTTCTGTCAGGGTGAGCAACGCTGAAATCGGTCTGTGCTTGGAACCTTTCCAGGGAGCCCATTAGTAGTATCCGTTGCTCCACTGTTGGTTTAATGTTACCCTTGGACCTTCACATTGTTGATGAAACAGAGAAATTGCATCGTGATTGAATACAACAGGTACTATGCCGACTTCTGTCAGGGCGAGAAACGCTGAAAACGGTCTGTGCTTTGAACCTTTCCAGGGAGCCCATTAGTAGTATCCATTGCTCCACTGCTGGTTTAATGTTACCCTTGGACCTTCCCATTGACGATGAAACACAGAAATTGCATCGTGATTGAATACAACAGGGACTATGCCGACTTCTGTCAGGGTGAGCAACGCTGAAATCGGTCTGTGCTAGGAATCTTTCCAGGGAGCCCATTAGTAGTATCCGTTGCTCCACTGCTGGTTTACTGTAACCCTTGGACCTTCACATTGTTGATGAATCAGAGAAATTGCATCGTGATTGAATACAACAGGTACTATGCCGACCTATGTCAGAGCGAAAAACGCTGAAAACGGTCTGTGCTTTGAATCTTTCCAGGGAGCCCATTAGTAGTATCCGTTGCTCCACTGCTGGTTTAATGTTACCCTTGGACCTTCATATTGTTGATGAAACAGAGAAATTGCATCGTGATTGTATACAACAGGTAATATGCCGACTTCTGCCCAGGTGAGCAACGCTGCGAACGATCTGTGCTTGGTACCTTTCCTGGGAGTCCTGTAGTAGTATCCGTTGCTCCACTGCTGGTTTACTGTAACCGTTGGACCTTCCCATTGACGATGAAACACAGAAATTGCATCGTGATTGAATACAACAGGTACTATACCGACTTCTGTGAAGGTGAGCAACGCTGAAATCGGTCTGTGCTTGGAACCTTTCCAGGGAGCCCATTAGTAGTATCCGTTGCTTCTCTGCTGGTTTAATGTTACCCTTGGACCTTCACATTGTTGATGAAACAGAGAAATTGCATCGTGATTGAATACAACAGGTACTATGCCGACTTCTGTCAAGGTGAGCAACGCTGAAATCGGTCTGTGCTTGGAACCTTTCCAGGGAGCCCATTAGTAGTATCTGTTACTCCACTGCTGGTTTAATGTTACCCTTGGACCTTCACATTGTTGAAGAAACAGAGAAATTGCATCGTGATTGAATACAACAGGTACTATGCCGACCTATGTCAGAGCGAAAAACGCTGAAAACGGTCTGTGCTTTGAATCTTTCCAGGGAGCCCATTAGTAGTATCCGTTGCTCCACTGCTGGTTTAATGTTACCCTTGGACCTTCATATTGTTGATGAAACAGAGAAATTGCATCGTGATTGAATACAACAGGTAATATGCCGACTTCTGCCCAGGTGAGTAACGCTGCGAACGATCTGTGCTTGGTACCTTTCCTGGGAGTCCTGTAGTAGTATCCGTTGCTCCACTGCTGGTTTACTGTAACCGTTGGACCTTCCCATTGACGATGAAACACAGAAATTGCATCGTGATTGAATACAACAGGTACTATGCCGACTTCTGTGAAGGTGAGGAACGCTGAAATCGGTCTGTGCTTGGAACCTTTCCAGGGAGCCCATTAGTAGTATCCGTTGCTCCTCTGCTGGTTTAATGTTACCCTTGGACCTTCACATTGTTGATGAAACAGAGAAATTGCATCGTGATTGAATACAACAGGTACTATGCCGACTTCTGTCAGGGCGAGAAACGCTGAAAACGGTCTGTGCTTTGAACCTTTCCAGGGAGCCCATTAGTAGTATCCGTTGCTCCACTGCTGGTTTAATGTTACCCTTGGACCTTCACATTGTTGATGAAACAGAGAAATTGCATCGTGATTGAATACAACAGGTAATATGCCGACTTCTGTCCAGGTGAGCAATGCTGCGAACGA
The DNA here is from genome assembly GCF_023864345.2 of Schistocerca serialis cubense. Taxonomy (NCBI): domain Eukaryota; kingdom Metazoa; phylum Arthropoda; class Insecta; order Orthoptera; family Acrididae; genus Schistocerca; species Schistocerca serialis. The sequence continues at coordinate 33,599,598 of NC_064645.1, read as the reverse complement.
TCTGTGCTTGGTACCTTTCCTGGGAGTCCTGTAGTAGTATCCGTTGCTCCACTGCTGGTTTACTGTAACCCTTGGACCTTCCCATTGACGATGAAACACAGAAATTGCATCGTGATTGAATATAACAGGTACTATGCCGACTTCTGTCAAGGTGAGTAACGCTGAAAACGGTCTGTGCTTGGAACCTTTCCAGGGAGCCCATTAGTAGTATCCGTTGCTCCACTGCTGGTTTACTGTAACCCTTGGACCTTCCCATTGACGATGAAACACAGAAATTGCATCGTGATTGAATACAACAGGTACTATGCCGACTTCTGTCAGGGTGAGCAACGCTGAAATCGGTCTGTGCTTGGAACCTTTCCAGGGAGCCCATTAGTAGTATCCGTTGCTCCACTGCTGGTTTAATGTTACCCTTGGACCTTCACATTGTTGATGAAACAGAGAAATTGCATCGTGATTGAATACAACAGGTAATATGCCGACTTCTGCCCATGTGAGCAATCCTGCGAACGATCTGTGCTTGGTACCTTTCCTGGGAGTCCTGTAGTAGTATCCGTTGCTCCACTGCTGGTTTACTGTAACCCTTGGACCTTCCCATTGACGATGAAACACAGAAATTGCATCGTGATTGAATACAACAGGTACTATGCCGACTTCTGTCAAGGTGAGTAACGCTGAAAACGGTCTGTGCTTGGAACCTTTCCAGGGAGCCCATTAGTAGTATCCGTTGCTCCACTGCTGGTTTACTGTAACCCTTGGACCTTCCCATTGACGATGAAACACAGAATTTGCATCGTGATTGAGTACAACAGGTACTATGCCGACTTCTGTCAGAGTGAGCAACGCTGAAATCGGTCTGTGCTTGGAACCTTTCCAGGGAGCCCATTAGTAGTATCAGTTGCTACACTGCTGGTTTAATGTTACCCTTGGACCTTCACATTGTTGGGGAAACAGAGAAATTGCATCGTGATTGAATACAACAGGTACTATGCCGACTTCTGTCAGGGCGAGAAACGCTGAAAACGGTCTGTGCTTTGAAGCTTTCCAGGGAGCCCATTAGTAGTATCCGTTGCTCCACTGCTGGTTTAATGTTACCCTTGGACCTTCACATTGTTGATGAAACAGATAAATTGCATCGTGATTGAATACAACAGGTAATATGCCGACTTCTGCCCGGGTGAGCAACTCTGCGAACGATCTGTGCTTGGTACCTTTCCTGGGAGTCCTGTAGTAGTATCCGTTGCTCCACTGCTGGTTTAATGTAACCCTTGGACCTTCCCATTGCCGATGAAACACAGAAATTGCATCGTGATTGAATACAACAGGTACTATGCCGACTTCTGTCAAGGTGAGTAACGCTGAAAACGGTCTGTGCTTGGAACCTTTCCAGGGAGCCCATTAGTAGTATCCGTTGCTCCACTGCTGGTTTACTGTAACCCTTGGACCTTCCCATTGACGATGAAACACAGAAATTGCATCGTGATTGAATACAACAGGTACTATGCCGACTTCTGTCAGGGTGAGCAACGCTGAAATCGGTCTGTGCTTGGAACCTTTCCAGGGAGCCCATTAGTAGTATCCGTTGCTCCACTGTTGGTTTAATGTTACCCTTGGACCTTCACATTGTTGATGAAACAGAGAAATTGCATCGTGATTGAATACAACAGGTAATATGCCGACTTCTGCCCAGGTGAGCAACGCTGCGAACGATCTGTGCTTGGTACCTTTCCTGGGAGTCCTGTAGAAGTATCCGTTGCTCCACTGCTGGTCTACTGTAACCCTTGGACCTTCCCATTGACGATGAAACACAGAAATTGCATCGTGATTGAATACAACAGGTACTATGCCGACTTCTGTCAGGGTGAGCAACGCTGAAATCGGTCTGTGCTTTGAACCTTTCCAGGGAGCCCATTAGTAGAATACGTTGCTCCACTGCTGGTTTAATGTTACCCTTGGACCTTCACATTGTTGATGAAGCAGAGAAATTGCATCGTGATTGAATACAACAGGTAATATGCCGACTTCTGCCCAGGTGAGAAACGCTGCGAACGATCTGTGCTTGGTACCTTTCCTGGGAGTCCTGTAGAAGTCTCCGTTGCTCCACTGCTGGTTTACTGTAACCGTTGGACCTTCCCATTGACGATGAAACACAGAAATTGCATCGTGATTGAATACAACAGGTACTATGCCGACTTCTGTCAAGGTGAGTAACGCTGAAAACGGTCTGTGCTTGGAACCTTTCCAGGGAGCCCATTAGTAGTATCCGTTGCTCCACTGCTGGTTTACTGTAACCCTTGGACCTTCCCATTGACGATGAAACACAGAAATTGCATCGTGATTGAATACAACAGGTACTATGCCGACTTCTGTCAAGGTGAGCAACGCTGAAAACGGTCTGTGCTTGGAACCTTTCCAGGGAGCCCATTAGTAGTATCCGTTGCTCCACTGCTGGTTTACTGTAACCCTTGGACCTTCCCATTGACGATGAAACACAGAAATTGCATCGTGATTGAATACAACAGGTACTATGCCGACTTCTGTCAAGGTGAGCAACGCTGAAATCGGTCTGTGCTTGGAACCTTTCCAGGGAGCCCATTAGTAGTATCCGTTGCTCCACTGCTGGTTTAATGTTACCCTTGGACCTTCGCATTGTTGATGAAACAGAGAAATTGCATCGTGATTGAATACAACAGGTACTATGCCGACTTCTGTCAGGGCGAGAAACGCTGAAAACGGTCTGTGCTTTGAACCTTTCCAGGGAGCCCATTAGTAGTATCCGTTGCTCCACTGCTGGTTTAATGTTACCCTTGGACCTTCACATTGTTGATGAAACAGAGAAATTGCATCGTGATTGAATACAACAGGTAATATGCCGACTTCTGCCCAGGTGAGCAACGCTGCGAACGATCTGTGCTTGGTACCTTTCCTGGGAGTCCTGTAGTAGTATCCGTTGCTCCACTGCTGGTTTACTGTAACTGTTGGACCTTCCCATTGACGATGAAACACAGAAATTGCATCGTGATTGAATACAACAGGTACTATGCCGACTTCTGTCAGGGTTAGTAACGCTGAAAACGGTCTGTGCTTGGAACCTTTCCAGGGAGCCCATTAGTAGTATCCGTTGCTCCACTGCTGGTTTACTGTAACCCTTGGACCTTCCCATTGACGATGAAACACAGAAATTGCATCGTGATTGAATACAACAGGTACTATGCCGACTTCTGTCAGGGTGAGCAACGCTGAAATCGGTCTGTGCTTGGAACCTTTCCAGGGAGCCCATTAGTAGTATCCGTTGCTCCACTGCTGGTTTAATGTTACCCTTGGACCTTCACATTGTTGATGAAACAGAGAAATTGCATCGTGATTGAATACAACAGGTACTATGCCGACTTCTGTCAGGGCGAGAAACGCTGAAAACGGTCTGTGCTTTGAACCTTTCCAGGGAGCCCATTAGTAGTATCCATTGCTCCACTGCTGGTTTAATGTTACCCTTGGACCTTCCCATTGACGATGAAACACAGAAATTGCATCGTGATTGAATACAACAGGGACTATGCCGACTTCTGTCAGGGTGAGCAACGCTGAAATCGGTCTGTGCTAGGAATCTTTCCAGGGAGCCCATTAGTAGTATCCGTTGCTCCACTGCTGGTTTACTGTAACCCTTGGACCTTCACATTGTTGATGAAACAGAGAAATTGCATCGTGATTGAATACAACAGGTACTATGCCGACTTCTGTCAGGGCGAGAAACGCTGAAAACGGTCTGTGCTTTGAACCTTTCCAGGGAGCCCATTAGTAGTATCCGTTGCTCCACTGCTGGTTTAATGTTACCCTTGGACCTTCACATTGTTGATGAAACAGAGAAATTGCATCGTGATTGAATACAACAGGTAATGTGTCGACTTCTGCCCAGGGGAGCAACGCTGCGAACGATCTGTGCTTGGTACCTTTCCTGGGAGTCCTGTAGTAGTATCCGTTGCTCCACTGGTGGTTTACTGTAACCGTTGGACCTTCCCATTGACGATGAAACACAGAAATTGCATCATGATTGAATACAACAGGTGCTATGCCGACTTCTGTCAAGGTGAGTAACGCTGAAAACGGTCTGTGCTTGGAACCATTCCAGGGAGCCCATTAGTAGTATCCGTTGCTCCACTGCTGGTTTACTGTAACCGTTGGACCTTCCCATTGACGATGAAACACAGAAATTGCATCGTGATTGAATACAACAGGTACTATGCCGACTTCTGTCAAGGTGAGTAACGCTGAAAACGGTCTGTGCTTGGAACCTTTCCAGGGAGCCCATTAGTAGTATCCGTTGCTCCACTGCTGGTTTACTGTAACCCTTGGACCTTCCCATTGACGATGAAACACAGAAATTGCATCGTGATTGAATACAACAGGTACTATGCCGACTTCTGTCAGGGTGAGCAACGCTGAAATCGGTCTGTGCTTGGAACCTTTCCAGGGAGCCCATTAGTAGTATCCGTTGCTCCACTGCTGGTTTAATGTTACCCTTGGACCTTCACATTGTTGATGAAACAGAGAAATTGCATCGTGATTGAATACAACAGGTACTATGCCGACTTCTGTCAGGGCGAGAAACGCTGAAAACGGTCTGTGCTTTGAACCTTTCCAGGGAGCCCATTAGTAGTATCCGTTGCTCCACTGCTGGTTTAATGTTACCCTTGGACCTTCACATTGTTGATGAAACAGAGAAATTGCATCGTGATTGAATACAACAGGTAATATGCCGACTTCTGCCCAGGTGAGCAACGCTGCGAATTATCTGCGCTTGGTACCTTTCCTGGGAGTCCTGTAGTAGTATCCGTTGCTCCACTGCTGGTTTACTGTAACCCTTGGACCTTCCCATTGACGATGAAACACAGAAATTGCATCGTGATTGAAAACAACAGGTACTATGCCGACTTCTGTCAAGGTGAGTTACGCTGAAAACGGTCTGTGCTTGGAACCTTTCCAGGGAGCCCATTAGTAGTATCCGTTGCTCCACTGCTGATTTACTGTAACCCTTGGACCTTCCCATTGACGATGAAACACAGAAATTGCATCGTGATTGAATACAACAGGTTCTATGCCGACTTCTGTCAGGGTGAGCAACGCTGAAATCGGTCTGTGCTTGGAACCTTTCCAGGGAGCCCATTAGTAGTATCCGTTGCTCCACTGCTGGTTTAATGTTACACTTGGACCTTCACATTGTTGATGAAACAGAGAAATTGCATCGTGATTGAATACAACAGGTAATATGCCGACTTCTGCCCAGGTGAGCAACGCTGCGAACGATCTGTGCTTGGTACCTTTCCTGGGAGTCCTGTAGTAGTATCCGTTGCTCCACTGCTGGTTTACTGTAACCGTTGGACCTTCCCATTGACGATGAAACACAGAAATTGCATCGTGATTGAATACAACAGGTACTATGCCGACTTCTGTCAAGGTGAGTAACGCTGAAGACGGTCTGTGCTTGGAACCTTTGCAGGGAGCCCATTAGTAGTATCCGTTGCTCCACTGCTGGTTTACTGTAACCCTTGGACCTTCCCATTGACGAAGAAACACAGAAGTTGCATCGTGATTGAATACAACAGGTACTATGCCGACTTCTGTCAGGGTGAGCAACGCTGAAATCGGTCTGTGCTTGGAACCTTTCCAGGGAGCCCATTAGTAGTATCCGTTGCTCCACTGCTGGTTTAATGTTACCCTTGGACCTTCACATTGTTGATGAAACAGAGAAATTGCATCGTGATTGAATACAACAGGTACTATGTCGACTTCTGTCAGGGCGACAAACGCTGAAAACGGTCTGTGCTTTGAACCTTTCCAGGGAGCCCATTAGTAGTATCCGTTGCTCCACTGCTGGTTTAATGTTACCCTTGGACCTTCACATTGTTGATGAAACAGAGAAATTGCATCGTGATTGAATACAACAGGTAATATGCCGGCTTCTGCCCAGGTGAGCAACGCTGCGAACGATCTGTGCTTGGTACCTTTCCTGGGAGTCCTGTAGTAGTATCCATTGCTCCACTGCTGGTTTACTGTAACCCTTGGACCTTCCCATTGACGATGAAACACAGAAATTGCATCGTGATTGAATACAACAGGTACTATGCCGACTTCTGTCAAGGTGAGTAACGCTGAAAACGGTCTGTGCTTGGAACCTTTCCTGGGAGCCCATTAGTAGTATCCGTTGCTCCACTGCTGGTTTACTGTAACCCTTGGACCTTCCCATTGACGATGAAACACAGAAATTGCATCGTGATTGAATACAACAGGTACTATGCCGACTTCTGTCAGGGTGAGCAACGCTGAAATCGGTCTGTGCTTGGAACCTTTCCAGGGAGCCCATTAGTAGTATCCGTTGCTCCACTGCTGGTTTAATGTTACCCTTGGACCTTCACATTGTTGATGAAACAGAGAAATTGCATCGTGATTGAATACAACAGGTAATATGCCGACTTCTGCCCAGGTGAGAAACGCTGCGAACGATCTGTGCTTGGTACCTTTCCTGGGAGTCCTGTAGTAGTATCCGTTGCTCCACTGCTGGTTTACTGTAACCGTTGGACCTTCCCATTGACGATGAAACACAGAAATTGCATCGTGATTGAATACAACAGGTACTATGCCGACTTCTGTCAAGGTGAGTAACGCTGAAAACGGTCTGTGCTTGGAACCTTTCCAGGGAGCCCATTAGTAGTATCCGTTGCTCCACTGCTGGTTTACTGTTACCCTTGGACCTTCCCACTGACGACGAAACACAGAAATTGCATCGTGATTGAATACAACAGGTACTATGCCGACTTCTGTCAGGGTGAGCAACGCTGAAATCGGTCTGTGCTTGGAACCTTTCCAGGGAGCCCATTAGTAGTATCCGTTGCTCCACTGCTGGTTTAATGTTACCCTTGGACCTTCACATTGTTGATGAAACAGAGATATTGCATCGTGATTGAATACAACAGGTACTATGCCGACTTCTGTCAGGGCGACAAACGCTGAAAACGGTCTTTGCTTTGAACCTTTCCAGGGAGCCCATTAGTAGTATCCGTTGCTCCACTGCTGGTTTAATGTTACCCTTGGACCTTCACATTGTTGATGAAACAGAGAAATTGCATTGTGATTGAATTCAACAGGTAATATGCCGACTTCTGCCCAGGTGAGCAACGCTGCGAACGATCTGTGCTTGGTACCTTTCCTGGGAGTCCTGTAGTAGTATCCGTTGCTCCACTGCTGGTTTACTGTAACCCTTGGACCTTCCCATTGACGATGAAACACAGAAATTGCATCGTGATTGAATACAACAGGTACTATGCCGACTTCTGTCAAGGTGAGTAACGCTGAAAACGGTCTGTGCTTGGAACCTTTCCAGGGAGCCCATTAGTAGTATCCGTTGCTCCACTGCTGGTTTACTGTAACCCTTGGACCTTCCCATTGACGACGAAACACAGAAATTGCATCGTGATTGAATACAACAGGTACTATGCCGACTTCTGTCAGGGTGAGCAACGCTGAAATGGGTCAGTGCTTGGAACCTTTCCAGGGAGCCCATTAGTAGTATCCGTTGCTCCACTGCTGGTTTAATGTTACCCTTGGACCTTCACATTGTTGATGAAACAGAGAAATTGCATCGTGATTGAATACAACAGGTACTATGCCGACTTCTGTCAGGGCGAGAAACGCTGAAAACGGTCTGTGCTTGGAACCTTTCCAGGGAGCCCATTAGTAGTATCCGTTGCTCCACTGCTGGTTTAATGTTACCCTTGGACCTTCACATTGTTGATGAAACAGAGAAATTGCATCGTGATTGAATACAACAGGTAACATGCCGACTTCTGCCCAGGTGAGCAACGTTGCGAACGATCTGTGCTTGGTACCTTCCCTGGGAGTCCTGTAGTAGTATCCGTTGCTCCACTGCTGGTTTACTGTAACCCTTGGACCTTCCCATTGACGATGAAACACTGAAATTGCATCGTGATTGAATACAACAGGTACTATGCCGACTTCTGTCAAGGTGAGTAACGCTGAAAACGGTCTGTGCTTGGAACCTTTCCAGGGACCCCATTAGTAGTATCCGTTGCTCCACTGCTGGTTTACTGTAACCCTTGGATCTTCCCATTGACGATGAAATACAGAAATTGCATCGTGATTGAATACTACAGGTACTATGCCGACTTCTGTCAGGGTGAGCAACGCTGAAATCGGTCTGTGCTTTTAACCTTTCCAGGGAGCCCATTAGTAGTATCCGTTGCTCCACTGCTGGTTTAATGTTACCCTTGGACCTTCACATTGTTGATGAAACAGAGAAATTGCATCGTGATTGAATACAACAGGTATTATGCCGACTTCTGCCCAGGTGAGCAACGCTGCGAACGATCTGTGCTTGGTAACTTTCCTGGGAGTCCTGTAGTAGTATCCGTTGTTCCACTGCTGGTTTACTGTAACCCTTGGACCTTCCCATTGACGATGAAACACAGAAATTGCTTCGCGATTGAATAGAACAGGTACTATGCCGACTTCTGTCAAGGTGAGCAACGCTGAAAACGGTCTGTGCTTGGAACCTTTCGAGGGAGCCCATTAGTAGTATCCGTTGCTCCACTGCTAGTTTAATGTTACCCTTGGACCTTCACATTGACGATGAAACACAGAAATTGCATCGTGATTGAATACAACAGGTACTATGCCGACTTCTGTCAGGGCGAGAAACTCTGAAAACGGTCTGTGCTTGGAACCTTTCCAGGGAGCCCATTAGTAGTATCCGTTGCTCCACTGCTGGTTTAATGTTACCCTTGGACCTTCACATTGTTGATGAAACAAAGAAATTGCATCGTGATTGAATACAACAGGTAATATGCCGACTTCTGCCCAGGTGAGCAACGCAGCGAACGATCTGTGCTTGGTACCTTTCCTGGGAGTCCTGTAGTAGTATCCGTTGCTCCACTGCTGGTTTACTGTAACCCTTGGACCTTCCCATTGACGATGAAACACAGAAAATGCATCGTGATTGAATACAACAGGTACTATGCCGACTTCTGTCAAGGTGAGCAACGCTGAAAACGGTCTGTGCTTGGAACCTTTACAGGGAGCCCATTAGTAGTATCCGTTGCTCCACTGCTGGTTTAATGTAACCCTTGGACCTTCCCATTGACGATGAAAGACAGAAATTGCATCGTGATTGAAGACAACAGGCACTATGCCGACTTCTGTCAGGGCGAGAAACGCTGAAAACGGTCTGTGCTTGGAACCTTTCCAGAGAGCAGATTAGTAGTATCCGTTGCTCAAATGCTGGTTTACTGTAACCCTTGGACCTTCCCATTGACGATGAAACACAGAAATTGCATCGTGATTGAATACAACAGGAACTATGCCGACTTCTGTCAAGGTGAGCAACGCTGAAAACGGTCTGTGCTTGGAACTTTTACAGGGAGCCCATTAGTAGTATCCGTTGCTCCACTGCTGGTTTAATGTTACCCTTGGACCTTCCCATTGACGATGAAACACAGAAATTGCATCGTGATTGAATACAACAGGTACTATGCCGACTTATGTCAGGGCGAGAAACGCTGAAAACGGTCTGTGCTTGGAACCTTTCCAGGGAGCCCATTAGTAGTATCCGTTGCTCCACTGCTGGTTTAATGTTACCCTTGGACCTTCACATTGTTGATGAAACAGAGAAATTGCATCGTGATTGAATACAACAGGTAATATGCCGACTTCTGCCCAGGTGAGCAACGCTGCGAACGATCTGTGCTTGGTACCTTTCCTGGGAGTCCTGTAGTAGTATCCGTTGCTCCACTGCTGGTTTACTGTAACCGTTGGACCTTCCCATTGACGATGATACACAGAAATTGCATCGTGATTGAATACAACAGGTACTATGCCGACTTCTGTCAAGGTGAGCAACGCAGCAAACGGTCTGTGCTTGGAACCTTTCCAGGGAGCCCATTAGTAGTATCCATTGCTCCACTGCTGGTTTACTGTAACTCTTGGACCTTCCCATTCACGATGAAAGACAGAAATTGCATCGTGATTGAATACAACAGGTACTATGCCGACTTCTGTCAGGGCGAGAAACGCTGAAAACGGTCTGTGCTTGGAACCTTTCCAGGGAGCCCATTAGTAGTATCCGTTGCTCCACTGCTGGTTTACTGTAACCGTTGGACATTCCCATTGACGATGAAAGACAGAAATTGCATCGTGATTGAATACAACAGGTACTATGCCGACTTCTGTCAGGGCGAGAAACGCTGAAAACGGTCTGTGCTTGGAACCTTTCCAGGGAGCCCATTAGAAGTATCCGTTGCTTCACTGCTGGTTTAATGTTACCCTTGGACCTTCACATTGTTGATGAAACAGAGAAATTGCATCGTGATTGAATACAACAGGTAATATGCCGACTTCTGCCCAGGTGAGCAACGCTGCGAACGATCTGTGCTTGGTACCTTTCCTGGGAGTCCTGTAGTAGTATCCGTTGCTCCACTGCTAGTTTACTGTAACCCTTGGACCTTCCCATTGACGATGAAACACAGAAATTGCATCGTGATTGAATACAACAGGTACTATGCCGACTTCTGTCAAGGTGAGCAACGCTGAAAACGGTCTGTGCTTGGAACCTTTCCAGGGAGCCCATTAGTAGTATCCGTTGCTCCACTGCTGGTTTAATGTTACCCTTGGACCTTCCCATTGACGATGAAACCCAGAAATTGCATCGTGATTGAATACAACAGGTACTATGCCGTCTTCTGTCAGGGCGAGAAACGCTGAAAACGGTCTGTGCTTGGAACCTTTCCAGGGAGCCCATTAGTAGTATCCGTTGATCCACTGCTGGTTTAATCTTACCCTTGGACCTTCACATTGTTGATGAAACAGAGAAATTGCATCGTGATTGAATACAACAGGTATTATGCCGACTTCTGCCCAGGTGAGCAACGCTGCGAACGATCTGTGCTTGGTACCTTTCCTGGGAGTCCTGTAGTAGTATCCGTTGCTCCACTGCTGGTTTACTGTAACCGTTGGACCTTCCCATTGACGATGATACATAGAAATTGCATCGTGATTGAATACAACAGGTACTATGCCAACTTCTGTCAAGGTGAGCAACGCTGAAAACGGTCTGTGCTTGGAACCTTTCCAGGGAGCCCATTAGTAGTATCCGTTGCTCCACTGCTGGTTTACTGTAACCCTTGGACCTTCCCATTCACGATGAAAGACAGAAATTGCATCGTGATTGAATACAACAGGTACTATGCCGACTTTTGTCAGGGCGAGAAACGCTGAAAACGGTCTGTGCTTGGAACCTTTCCAGGGAGCCCATTAGTAGTATCCGTTGCTCCACTGCTGGTTTAATGTTACCCTTGGACCGTCACATTGTTGATGTAACAGAGAAATTGCATCGTGATTGAATACAACAGGTAATATGCCGACTTCTGCCCAGGTGAGCAACGCTGCGAACGATCTGTGCTTGGTACCTTTCCTGGGAGTCCTGTAGTAGTATCCGTTGCTCCACTGCTGGTTTACTGTAACCCTTGGACCTTCCCATTGACGATTATACACAGAAATTGAATCGTGATTGAATACAACAGGTACTATGCCGACTTCTGTCAAGGTGAGCAACGCTGAAAACGGTCTGTGCTTGGAACCTTTCCAGGGAGCCCATTAGTAGTATCCGTTGCTCCACTGCTGGTTTACTGTAACCCTTGGACCTTCCCATTGACGATGAAACACAGAAATTGCATCGTGATTGAATACAACAGGTACTATGCCGTCTTCTGTCAGGGCGAGAAACGCTGAAAACGGTATGTGCTTGGAACCTTTCCAGGAAGCCCATTAGTAGTATCCGTTGCTCCACTGCTGGTTTACTGTAACCCTTGGACCTTCCCATTGACGATGAAAGACAGAAATTGCATCGTGATTGAATACAACAGGTACTATGCCGACTTCTGTCAGGGCGAGAAACGCTGAAAACGGTCTGTGCTTGGAACCTTTCCAGGGAGCCCATTAGTAGTATCCGTTGCTCCACTGCTGGTTTAATGTTACCCTTGGACCTTCACATTGTTGATGAAACAGTGAAATTGCATCGTGATTGAATACAACAGGTAATATGCCAACTTCTGCCCAGGTGAGAAACGCTGCGAACGATCTGTGCTTGGTACCTTTCCAGGGAGTCCTGTAGTAGTATCCGTTGCTCCACTGCTGGTTTACTGTAACCCTTGGACCTTCCCATTGACGATGAAACACAGAAATTGCATCGTGATTGAATACAACAGGTACTATGCCGACTTCCGTCAAGGTGAGCAACGCTGAAAACAGTCTGTGCTTGGAACCTTTCCAGGGAGCCCATTAGTAGTATCCGTTTCTCCACTGCTGGTTTAATGTTACCCTTGGACCTTCCCATTGACGATGAAACCCAGAAATTGCATCGTGATTGAATACAACAGGTACTATGCCGACTTCTGTCAGGGTGAGCAACAGTGAAATCTGTCTGTGCTTGGAACCTTTCCAGGGAGCCCATTAGTAGTATCCGTTGCTCCACTGCTGGTTTAATGTTACCCTTGGACCTTCACATTGTTGATGAAACAGAGAAATTGCATCGTGATTGAATACAACAGGTAATATGCCGACTTCTGCCCAGGTGAGAAACGCTGCCAACGATCTGTGCTTGGTACCTTTCCTGGGAGTCCTGTAGTAGTATCCGTTGCTCCACTGCTGGTTTACTGTAACCGTTGGACCTTCCCATTGACGATGAAACACAGAAATTGCATCGTGATTGAATACAACAGGTACTATGCCGACTTCTGTCAAGGTGAGTAACGCTGAGAACGGTCTGTGCTTGGAACCTTTCCAGGGAGCCCATTAGTAGTATCCGTTGCTCCACTGCTGGTTTACTGTAACCTTTGGACCTTCCCATTGACGACGAAACACAGAAATTGCATCGTGATTGAATACAACAGGTACTATGCCGACTTCTGTCAGGGTGAGCTACGCTGAAATCGGTCTGTGCTTGGAACCTTTCCAGGGAGCCCATTAGTAGTATCCGTTGCTCCACTGCTGGTTTAATGTTACCCTTGGACCTTCACATTGTTGATGAAACAGAGATATTGCATCGTGATTGAATACAACAGGTACTATGCCGACTTCTGTCAGGGCGACAAACGCTGAAAACTGTCTGTGCTTTGAACCTTTCCAGGGAGCCCATTAGTAGTATCCGTTGCTCCACTGCTGGTTTAATGTTACTCTTGGACCTTCACATTGTTGATGAAACAGAGAAATTGCATTGTGATTGAATACAACAGGTAATATGCCGACTTCTGCCCAGGTGAGCAACGCTGCGAACGATCTGTGCTTGGTACCTTTCCTGGGAGTCCTGTAGTAGTATCCGATGCTCCACTGCTGGTTTACTGTAACCCTTGGACCTTCCCATTGACGATGAAACACAGAAATTGCATCGTGATTGAATACAACAGGTACTATGCCGACTTCTGTCAAGGTGAGTAACGCTGAAAACGGTCTGTGCTTGGAACCTTTCCAGGGAGCCCATTAGTAGTATCCGTTGCTCCACTGCTGGTTTACTGTAACCCTTGGACCTTCCCATTGACGACGAAACACAGAAATTGCATCGTGATTGAATACAACAGGTACTATGCCGACTTCTGTCAGGGTGAGCAACGCTGAAATGGGTCAGTGCTTGGAACCTTTCCAGGGAGCCCATTAGTAGTATCCGTTGCTCCACTGCTGGTTTAATGTTACCCTTGGACCTTCACATTGTTGATGAAACAGAGAAATTGCATCGTGATTGAATACAACAGGTACTATGCCGACTTCTGTCAGGGCGAGAAACGCTGAAAACGGTCTGTGCTTTGAACCATTCCAGGGAGCCCATTAGTAGTATCCGTTGCTCCACTGCTGGTTTAATGTTACCCTTGGACCTTCACATTGTTGATGAAACAGAGAAATTGCATCGTGATTGAATACAACAGGTAATATGCCGACTTCTGCCCAGGTGAGCAACGCTGCGAACGATCTGTGCTTGGTACCTTCACTGGGAGTCCTGTAGTAGTATCCGTTGCTCCACTGCTGGTTTACTGTAACCCTTGGACCTTCCCATTGACGGTGAAATACTGAAATTGCATCGTGATTGAATACAACAGGTACTATGCCGACTTCTGTCAAGGTGAGCAACGCTGAAAACGGTCTGTGCTTGGAACCTTTCGAGGGAGCCCATTAGTAGTATCCGTTGCTCCACTGCTAGTTTAATGTTACCCTTGGACCTTCACATTGACGATGAAACACAGAAATTGCATCGTGATTGAATACAACAGGTACTATGCCGACTTCTGTCAGGGCGAGAAACTCTGAAAACGGTCTGTGCTTTGAACCTTTCCAGGGAGCCCATTAGTAGTATCCGTTGCTCCACTGCTGGTTTAATGTTACCCTTGGACCTTCACATTGTTGATGAAACAGAGAAATTGCATCGTGATTGAATACAACAGGTAATATGCCGACTTCTGCCCAGGTGAGCAACGCTGCGAACGATCTGTGCTTGGTACCTTTCCTGGGAGTCCTGTAGTAGTATCCGTTGCTCCACTGCTGGTTTACTGTAACCCTTGGACCTTCCCATTGACGATGATACACATAAATTGCATCGTGATTGAATACAACAGGTACTATGCCGACTTCTGTCAAGGTGAGCAACGCTGAAAACGGTCTGTGCATGGAACCTTTCCAGGGAGCCCATTAGTAGTATCCGTTGCTCCACTGCTGGTTTACTGTAACCCTTGGACCTTCCCATTGACGATGAAAGACAGAAATTGCATCGTGATTGAATACAACAGGTTCTATGCCGACTTCTGTCAGGGCGACAAACGCTGAAAACGGTCTGTGCTTTGAACCTTTCCAGGGAGCCCATTAGTAGTATCCGTTGCTCCACTGCTGGTTTAATGTTACCCTTGGACCTTCACATTGTTGATGAAACAGAGAAATTTTATCGTGATTGAATACAACAGGTAATATGCCGACTTCTGCCCAGGTGAGAAACGCTGCGAACGATCTGTGCTTGGTACCTTTCCTGGGAGTCCTGTAGTAGTATCCGTTGCTCCACTGCTGGTTTGCTGTAACCCTTGGACCTTCCCATTGACGATGAAAGACAGAAATTGCATCGTGATTGAAGACAACAGGCACTATGCCGACTTCTGTCAGGGCGAGAAACGCTGAAAACGGTCTGTGCTTGGAACCTTTCCAGGGAGCCCATTAGTAGTATCCGTTGATCCACTGCTGGTTTAATCTTACCCTTGGACCTTCACATTGTTGATGAAACAGAGAAATTGCATCGTGATTGAATACAACAGGTATTATGCCGACTTCTGCCCAGGTGAGCAACGCTGCGAACGATCTGTGCTTGGTACCTTTCCTGGGAGTCCTGTAGTAGTATCCGTTGCTCCACTGCTGGTTTACTGTAACCCTTGGACCTTCCCATTGACGATTATACACAGAAATTGAATCGTGATTGAATACAACAGGTACTATGCCGACTTCTGTCAAGGTGAGCAACGCTGAAAACGGTCTGTGCTTGGAACCTTTCCAGGGAGCCCATTAGTAGTATCCGTTGCTCCACTGCTGGTTTACTGTAACCCTTGGACCTTCCCATTGACGATGAAACACAGAAATTGCATCGTGATTGAATACAACAGGTACTATGCCGTCTTCTGTCAGGGCGAGAAACGCTGAAAACGGTATGTGCTTGGAACCTTTCCAGGGAGCCCATTAGTAGTATCCGTTGCTCCACTGCTGGTTTACTGTAACCCTTGGACCTTCCCATTGACGATGAAAGACAGAAATTGCATCGTGATTGAATACAACAGGTACTATGCCGACTTCTGTCAGGGCGAGAAACGCTGAAAACGGTCTGTGCTTGGAACCTTTCCAGGGAGCCCATTAGTAGTATCCGTTGCTCCACTGCTGGTTTAATGTTACCCTTGGACCTTCACATTGTTGATGAAACAGTGAAATTGCATCGTGATTGAATACAACAGGTAATATGCCAACTTCTGCCCAGGTGAGAAACGCTGCGAACGATCTGTGCTTGGTACCTTTCCAGGGAGTCCTGTAGTAGTATCCGTTGCTCCACTGCTGGTTTACTGTAACCCTTGGACCTTCCCATTGACGATGAAACACAGAAATTGCATCGTGATTGAATACAACAGGTACTATGCCGACTTCCGTCAAGGTGAGCAACGCTGAAAACAGTCTGTGCTTGGAACCTTTCCAGGGAGCCCATTAGTAGTATCCGTTTCTCCACTGCTGGTTTAATGTTACCCTTGGACCTTCCCATTGACGATGAAACCCAGAAATTGCATCGTGATTGAATACAACAGGTACTATGCCGACTTCTGTCAGGGTGAGCAACACTGAAATCTGTCTGTGCTTGGAACCTTTCCAGGGAGCCCATTAGTAGTATCCGTTGCTCCACTGCTGGTTTAATGTTACCCTTGGACCTTCACATTGTTGATGAAACAGAGAAATTGCATCGTGATTGAATACAACAGGTAATATGCCGACTTCTGCCCAGGTGAGAAACGCTGCGAACGATCTGTGCTTGGTACCTTTCCTGGGAGTCCTGTAGTAGTATCCGTTGCTCCACTGCTGGTTTACTGTAACCGTTGGACCTTCCCATTGACGATGAAACACAGAAATTGCATCGTGATTGAATACAACAGGTACTATGCCGACTTCTGTCAAGGTGAGCAACGCTGAAAACGGTCTGTGCTTGGAACCTTTCCAGGGAGCCCATTAGTAGTATCCGTTGCTCCACTGCTGGTTTAATGTTACCCTTGGACCTTCCCATTGACGATGAAACCCAGAAATTGCATCGTGATTGAATACAACAGGTACTATGCCGTCTTCTGTCAGGGCGAGAAACGCTGAAAACGGTCTGTGCTTGGAACCTTTCCAGGGAGCCCATTAGTAGTATCCGTTGATCCACTGCTGGTTTAATCTTACCCTTGGACCTTCACATTGTTGATGAAACAGAGAAATTGCATCGTGATTGAATACAACAGGTATTATGCCGACTTCTGCCCAGGTGAGCAACGCTGCGAACGATCTGTGCTTGGTACCTTTCCTGGGAGTCCTGTAGTAGTATCCGTTGCTCCACTGCTGGTTTACTGTAACCGTTGGACCTTCCCATTGACGATGATACATAGAAATTGCATCGTGATTGAATACAACAGGTACTATGCCAACTTCTGTCAAGGTGAGCAACGCTGAAAACGGTCTGTGCTTGGAACCTTTCCAGGGAGCCCATTAGTAGTATCCGTTGCTCCACTGCTGGTTTACTGTAACCCTTGGACCTTCCCATTCACGATGAAAGACAGAAATTGCATCGTGATTGAATACAACAGGTACTATGCCGACTTTTGTCAGGGCGAGAAACGCTGAAAACGGTCTGTGCTTGGAACCTTTCCAGGGAGCCCATTAGTAGTATCCGTTGCTCCACTGCTGGTTTAATGTTACCCTTGGACCGTCACATTGTTGATGTAACAGAGAAATTGCATCGTGATTGAATACAACAGGTAATATGCCGACTTCTGCCCAGGTGAGCAACGCTGCGAACGATCTGTGCTTGGTACCTTTCCTGGGAGTCCTGTAGTAGTATCCGTTGCTCCACTGCTGGTTTACTGTAACCCTTGGACCTTCCCATTGACGATTATACACAGAAATTGAATCGTGATTGAATACAACTGGTACTATGCCGACTTCTGTCAAGGTGAGCAACGCTGAAAACGGTCTGTGCTTGGAACCTTTCCAGGGAGCCCATTAGTAGTATCCGTTGCTCCACTGCTGGTTTACTGTAACCCTTGGACCTTCCCATTGACGATGAAACACAGAAATTGCATCGTGATTGAATACAACAGGTACTATGCCGTCTTCTGTCAGGGCGAGAAACGCTGAAAACGGTATGTGCTTGGAACCTTTCCAGGGAGCCCATTAGTAGTATCCGTTGCTCCACTGCTGGTTTACTGTAACCCTTGGACCTTCCCATTGACGATGAAAGACAGAAATTGCATCGTGATTGAATACAACAGGTACTATGCCGACTTCTGTCAGGGCGAGAAACGCTGAAAACGGTCTGTGCTTGGAACCTTTCCAGGGAGCCCATTAGTAGTATCCGTTGCTCCACTGCTGGTTTAATGTTACCCTTGGACCTTCACATTGTTGATGAAACAGTGAAATTGCATCGTGATTGAATACAACAGGTAATATGCCAACTTCTGCCCAGGTGAGAAACGCTGCGAACGATCTGTGCTTGGTACCTTTCCAGGGAGTCCTGTAGTAGTATCCGTTGCTCCACTGCTGGTTTACTGTAACCCTTGGACCTTCCCATTGACGATGAAACACAGAAATTGCATCGTGATTGAATACAACAGGTACTATGCCGACTTCCGTCAAGGTGAGCAACGCTGAAAACAGTCTGTGCTTGGAACCTTTCCAGGGAGCCCATTAGTAGTATCCGTTTCTCCACTGCTGGTTTAATGTTACCCTTGGACCTTCCCATTGACGATGAAACCCAGAAATTGCATCGTGATTGAATACAACAGGTACTATGCCGACTTCTGTCAGGGTGAGCAACACTGAAATCTGTCTGTGCTTGGAACCTTTCCAGGGAGCCCATTAGTAGTATCCGTTGCTCCACTGCTGGTTTAATGTTACCCTTGGACCTTCACATTGTTGATGAAACAGAGAAATTGCATCGTGATTGAATACAACAGGTAATATGCCGACTTCTGCCCAGGTGAGAAACGCTGCGAACGATCTGTGCTTGGTACCTTTCCTGGGAGTCCTGTAGTAGTATCCGTTGCTCCACTGCTGGTTTACTGTAACCGTTGGACCTTCCCATTGACGATGAAACACAGAAATTGCATCGTGATTGAATACAACAGGTACTATGCCGACTTCTGTCAAGGTGAGTAACGCTGAGAACGGTCTGTGCTTGGAACCTTTCCAGGGAGCCCATTAGTAGTATCCGTTGCTCCACTGCTGGTTTACTGTAACCTTTGGACCTTCCCATTGACGACGAAACACAGAAATTGCATCGTGATTGAATACAACAGGTACTATGCCGACTTCTGTCAGGGTGAGCAACGCTGAAATCGGTCTGTGCTTGGAACCTTTCCAGGGAGCCCATTAGTAGTATCCGTTGCTCCACTGCTGGTTTAATGTTACCCTTGGACCTTCACATTGTTGATGAAACAGAGATATTGCATCGTGATTGAATACAACAGGTACTATGCCGACTTCTGTCAGGGCGACAAACGCTGAAAACTGTCTGTGCTTTGAACCTTTCCAGGGAGCCCATTAGTAGTATCCGTTGCTCCACTGCTGGTTTAATGTTACTCTTGGACCTTCACATTGTTGATGAAACAGAGAAATTGCATTGTGATTGAATACAACAGGTAATATGCCGACTTCTGCCCAGGTGAGCAACGCTGCGAACGATCTGTGCTTGGTACCTTTCCTGGGAGTCCTGTAGTAGTATCCGATGCTCCACTGCTGGTTTACTGTAACCCTTGGACCTTCCCATTGACGATGAAACACAGAAATTGCATCGTGATTGAATACAACAGGTACTATGCCGACTTCTGTCAAGGTGAGTAACGCTGAAAACGGTCTGTGCTTGGAACCTTTCCAGGGAGCCCATTAGTAGTATCCGTTGCTCCACTGCTGGTTTACTGTAACCCTTGGACCTTCCCATTGACGACGAAACACAGAAATTGCATCGTGATTGAATACAACAGGTACTATGCCGACTTCTGTCAGGGTGAGCAACGCTGAAATGGGTCAGTGCTTGGAACCTTTCCAGGGAGCCCATTAGTAGTATCCGTTGCTCCACTGCTGGTTTAATGTTACCCTTGGACCTTCACATTGTTGATGAAACAGAGAAATTGCATCGTGATTGAATACAACAGGTACTATGCCGACTTCTGTCAGGGCGAGAAACGCTGAAAACGGTCTGTGCTTTGAACCATTCCAGGGAGCCCATTAGTAGTATCCGTTGCTCCACTGCTGGTTTAATGTTACCCTTGGACCTTCACATTGTTGATGAAACAGAGAAATTGCATCGTGATTGAATACAACAGGTAATATGCCGACTTCTGCCCAGGTGAGCAACGCTGCGAACGATCTGTGCTTGGTACCTTCACTGGGAGTCCTGTAGTAGTATCCGTTGCTCCACTGCTGGTTTACTGTAACCCTTGGACCTTCCCATTGACGGTGAAATACTGAAATTGCATCGTGAT
The DNA here is from genome assembly GCF_023864345.2 of Schistocerca serialis cubense. Taxonomy (NCBI): domain Eukaryota; kingdom Metazoa; phylum Arthropoda; class Insecta; order Orthoptera; family Acrididae; genus Schistocerca; species Schistocerca serialis. The sequence continues at coordinate 33,579,304 of NC_064645.1, read as the reverse complement.
TGAATACAACAGGTACTATGCCGACTTCTGTCAAGGTGAGCAACGCTGAAAACGGTCTGTGCTTGGAACCTTTCGAGGGAGCCCATTAGTAGTATCCGTTGCTCCACTGCTAGTTTAATGTTACCCTTGGACCTTCACATTGACGATGAAACACAGAAATTGCATCGTGATTGAATACAACAGGTACTATGCCGACTTCTGTCAGGGCGAGAAACTCTGAAAACGGTCTGTGCTTTGAACCTTTCCAGGGAGCCCATTAGTAGTATCCGTTGCTCCACTGCTGGTTTAATGTTACCCTTGGACCTTCACATTGTTGATGAAACAGAGAAATTGCATCGTGATTGAATACAACAGGTAATATGCCGACTTCTGCCCAGGTGAGCAACGCTGCGAACGATCTGTGCTTGGTACCTTTCCTGGGAGTCCTGTAGTAGTATCCGTTGCTCCACTGCTGGTTTACTGTAACCCTTGGACCTTCCCATTGACGATGATACACATAAATTGCATCGTGATTGAATACAACAGGTACTATGCCGACTTCTGTCAAGGTGAGCAACGCTGAAAACGGTCTGTGCATGGAACCTTTCCAGGGAGCCCATTAGTAGTATCCGTTGCTCCACTGCTGGTTTACTGTAACCCTTGGACCTTCCCATTGACGATGAAAGACAGAAATTGCATCGTGATTGAATACAACAGGTTCTATGCCGACTTCTGTCAGGGCGACAAACGCTGAAAACGGTCTGTGCTTTGAACCTTTCCAGGGAGCCCATTAGTAGTATCCGTTGCTCCACTGCTGGTTTAATGTTACCCTTGGACCTTCACATTGTTGATGAAACAGAGAAATTTTATCGTGATTGAATACAACAGGTAATATGCCGACTTCTGCCCAGGTGAGAAACGCTGCGAACGATCTGTGCTTGGTACCTTTCCTGGGAGTCCTGTAGTAGTATCCGTTGCTCCACTGCTGGTTTGCTGTAACCCTTGGACCTTCCCATTGACGATGAAAGACAGAAATTGCATCGTGATTGAAGACAACAGGCACTATGCCGACTTCTGTCAGGGCGAGAAACGCTGAAAACGGTCTGTGCTTGGAACCTTTCCAGGGAGCCCATTAGTAGTATCCGTTGCTCAAATGCTGGTTTACTGTAACCCTTGGACCTTCCCATTGACGATGAAACACAGAAATTGCATCGTGATTGAATACAGAAGGTACTATGCCGACTTCTGTCAAGGTGAGCAACGCTGAAAACGGTCTGTGCTTGGTACCTTTCCTGGGAGTCCTGTAGTAGTATCCGTTGCTCCACTGCTAGTTTACTGTAACCCTTGGACCTTCCCATTGACGATGAAACACAGAAATTGCATCGTGATTGAATACAACAGGTACTATGCCGACTTCTGTCAAGGTGAGCAACGCTGAAAACGGTCTGTGCTTGGAACCTTTCCAGGGAGCCCATTAGTAGTATCCGTTGCTCCACTGCTGGTTTAATGTTACCCTTGGACCTTCCCATTGACGATGAAACCCAGAAATTGCATCGTGATTGAATACAACAGGTACTATGCCGTCTTCTGTCAGGGCGAGAAACGCTGAAAACGGTCTGTGCTTGGAACCTTTCCAGGGAGCCCATTAGTAGTATCCGTTGATCCACTGCTGGTTTAATCTTACCCTTGGACCTTCACATTGTTGATGAAACAGAGAAATTGCATCGTGATTGAATACAACAGGTATTATGCCGACTTCTGCCCAGGTGAGCAACGCTGCGAACGATCTGTGCTTGGTACCTTTCCTGGGAGTCCTGTAGTAGTATCCGTTGCTCCACTGCTGGTTTACTGTAACCGTTGGACCTTCCCATTGACGATGATACATAGAAATTGCATCGTGATTGAATACAACAGGTACTATGCCAACTTCTGTCAAGGTGAGCAACGCTGAAAACGGTCTGTGCTTGGAACCTTTCCAGGGAGCCCATTAGTAGTATCCGTTGCTCCACTGCTGGTTTACTGTAACCCTTGGACCTTCCCATTCACGATGAAAGACAGAAATTGCATCGTGATTGAATACAACAGGTACTATGCCGACTTTTGTCAGGGCGAGAAACGCTGAAAACGGTCTGTGCTTGGAACCTTTCCAGGGAGCCCATTAGTAGTATCCGTTGCTCCACTGCTGGTTTAATGTTACCCTTGGACCGTCACATTGTTGATGTAACAGAGAAATTGCATCGTGATTGAATACAACAGGTAATATGCCGACTTCTGCCCAGGTGAGCAACGCTGCGAACGATCTGTGCTTGGTACCTTTCCTGGGAGTCCTGTAGTAGTATCCGTTGCTCCACTGCTGGTTTACTGTAACCCTTGGACCTTCCCATTGACGATTATACACAGAAATTGAATCGTGATTGAATACAACAGGTACTATGCCGACTTCTGTCAAGGTGAGCAACGCTGAAAACGGTCTGTGCTTGGAACCTTTCCAGGGAGCCCATTAGTAGTATCCGTTGCTCCACTGCTGGTTTACTGTAACCCTTGGACCTTCCCATTGACGATGAAACACAGAAATTGCATCGTGATTGAATACAACAGGTACTATGCCGTCTTCTGTCAGGGCGAGAAACGCTGAAAACGGTATGTGCTTGGAACCTTTCCAGGGAGCCCATTAGTAGTATCCGTTGCTCCACTGCTGGTTTACTGTAACCCTTGGACCTTCCCATTGACGATGAAAGACAGAAATTGCATCGTGATTGAATACAACAGGTACTATGCCGACTTCTGTCAGGGCGAGAAACGCTGAAAACGGTCTGTGCTTGGAACCTTTCCAGGGAGCCCATTAGTAGTATCCGTTGCTCCACTGCTGGTTTAATGTTACCCTTGGACCTTCACATTGTTGATGAAACAGTGAAATTGCATCGTGATTGAATACAACAGGTAATATGCCAACTTCTGCCCAGGTGAGAAACGCTGCGAACGATCTGTGCTTGGTACCTTTCCAGGGAGTCCTGTAGTAGTATCCGTTGCTCCACTGCTGGTTTACTGTAACCCTTGGACCTTCCCATTGACGATGAAACACAGAAATTGCATCGTGATTGAATACAACAGGTACTATGCCGACTTCCGTCAAGGTGAGCAACGCTGAAAACAGTCTGTGCTTGGAACCTTTCCAGGGAGCCCATTAGTAGTATCCGTTTCTCCACTGCTGGTTTAATGTTACCCTTGGACCTTCCCATTGACGATGAAACCCAGAAATTGCATCGTGATTGAATACAACAGGTACTATGCCGACTTCTGTCAGGGTGAGCAACACTGAAATCTGTCTGTGCTTGGAACCTTTCCAGGGAGCCCATTAGTAGTATCCGTTGCTCCACTGCTGGTTTAATGTTACCCTTGGACCTTCACATTGTTGATGAAACAGAGAAATTGCATCGTGATTGAATACAACAGGTAATATGCCGACTTCTGCCCAGGTGAGAAACGCTGCGAACGATCTGTGCTTGGTACCTTTCCTGGGAGTCCTGTAGTAGTATCCGTTGCTCCACTGCTGGTTTACTGTAACCGTTGGACCTTCCCATTGACGATGAAACACAGAAATTGCATCGTGATTGAATACAACAGGTACTATGCCGACTTCTGTCAAGGTGAGTAACGCTGAGAACGGTCTGTGCTTGGAACCTTTCCAGGGAGCCCATTAGTAGTATCCGTTGCTCCACTGCTGGTTTACTGTAACCTTTGGACCTTCCCATTGACGACGAAACACAGAAATTGCATCGTGATTGAATACAACAGGTACTATGCCGACTTCTGTCAGGGTGAGCAACGCTGAAATCGGTCTGTGCTTGGAACCTTTCCAGGGAGCCCATTAGTAGTATCCGTTGCTCCACTGCTGGTTTAATGTTACCCTTGGACCTTCACATTTTTGATGAAACAGAGATATTGCATCGTGATTGAATACAACTGGTACTATGCCGACTTCTGTCAGGGCGACAAACGCTGAAAACTGTCTGTGCTTTGAACCTTTCCAGGGAGCCCATTAGTAGTATCCGTTGCTCCACTGCTGGTTTAATGTTACTCTTGGACCTTCACATTGTTGATGAAACAGAGAAATTGCATTGTGATTGAATACAACAGGTAATATGCCGACTTCTGCCCAGGTGAGCAACGCTGCGAACGATCTGTGCTTGGTACCTTTCCTGGGAGTCCTGTAGTAGTATCCGATGCTCCACTGCTGGTTTACTGTAACCCTTGGACCTTCCCATTGACGATGAAACACAGAAATTGCATCGTGATTGAATACAACAGGTACTATGCCGACTTCTGTCAAGGTGAGTAACGCTGAAAACGGTCTGTGCTTGGAACCTTTCCAGGGAGCCCATTAGTAGTATCCGTTGCTCCACTGCTGGTTTACTGTAACCCTTGGACCTTCCCATTGACGACGAAACACAGAAATTGCATCGTGATTGAATACAACAGGTACTATGCCGACTTCTGTCAGGGTGAGCAACGCTGAAATGGGTCAGTGCTTGGAACCTTTCCAGGGAGCCCATTAGTAGTATCCGTTGCTCCACTGCTGGTTTAATGTTACCCTTGGACCTTCACATTGTTGATGAAACAGAGAAATTGCATCGTGATTGAATACAACAGGTACTATGCCGACTTCTGTCAGGGCGAGAAACGCTGAAAACGGTCTGTGCTTTGAACCATTCCAGGGAGCCCATTAGTAGTATCCGTTGCTCCACTGCTGGTTTAATGTTACCCTTGGACCTTCACATTGTTGATGAAACAGAGAAATTGCATCGTGATTGAATACAACAGGTAATATGCCGACTTCTGCCCAGGTGAGCAACGCTGCGAACGATCTGTGCTTGGTACCTTCACTGGGAGTCCTGTAGTAGTATCCGTTGCTCCACTGCTGGTTTACTGTAACCCTTGGACCTTCCCATTGACGGTGAAATACTGAAATTGCATCGTGATTGAATACAACAGGTACTATGCCGACTTCTGTCAAGGTGAGCAACGCTGAAAACGGTCTGTGCTTGGAACCTTTCGAGGGAGCCCATTAGTAGTATCCGTTGCTCCACTGCTAGTTTAATGTTACCCTTGGACCTTCACATTGACGATGAAACACAGAAATTGCATCGTGATTGAATACAACAGGTACTATGCCGACTTCTGTCAGGGCGAGAAACTCTGAAAACGGTCTGTGCTTTGAACCTTTCCAGGGAGCCCATTAGTAGTATCCGTTGCTCCACTGCTGGTTTAATGTTACCCTTGGACCTTCACATTGTTGATGAAACAGAGAAATTGCATCGTGATTGAATACAACAGGTAATATGCCGACTTCTGCCCAGGTGAGCAACGCTGCGAACGATCTGTGCTTGGTACCTTTCCTGGGAGTCCTGTAGTAGTATCCGTTGCTCCACTGCTGGTTTACTGTAACCCTTGGACCTTCCCATTGACGATGATACACATAAATTGCATCGTGATTGAATACAACAGGTACTATGCCGACTTCTGTCAAGGTGAGCAACGCTGAAAACGGTCTGTGCATGGAACCTTTCCAGGGAGCCCATTAGTAGTATCCGTTGCTCCACTGCTGGTTTACTGTAACCCTTGGACCTTCCCATTGACGATGAAAGACAGAAATTGCATCGTGATTGAATACAACAGGTTCTATGCCGACTTCTGCCAGGCCGACAAACGCTGAAAACGGTCTGTGCTTTGAACCTTTCCAGGGAGCCCATTAGTAGTATCCGTTGCTCCACTGCTGGTTTAATGTTACCCTTGGACCTTCACATTGTTGATGAAACAGAGAAATTTTATCGTGATTGAATACAACAGGTAATATGCCGACTTCTGCCCAGGTGAGAAACGCTGCGAACGATCTGTGCTTGGTACCTTTCCTGGGAGTCCTGTAGTAGTATCCGTTGCTCCACTGCTGGTTTGCTGTAACCCTTGGACCTTCCCATTGACGATGAAAGACAGAAATTGCATCGTGATTGAAGACAACAGGCACTATGCCGACTTCTGTCAGGGCGAGAAACGCTGAAAACGGTCTGTGCTTGGAACCTTTCCAGGGAGCCCATTAGTAGTATCCGTTGCTCAAATGCTGGTTTACTGTAACCCTTGGACCTTCCCATTGACGATGAAACACAGAAATTGCATCGTGATTGAATACAGAAGGTACTATGCCGACTTCTGTCAAGGTGAGCAACGCTGAAAACGGTCTGTGCTTGGAACGTTTCCAGGGAGCCCATTAGTAGTATCCGTTGCTCCACTGCTGGTTTAATGTTACCCTTGGACCTTCCCATTGACGATGAAACACAGAAATTGCATCGTGATTGAATACAACAGGTACTATGCCGACTTATGTCAGGGCGAGAAACGCTGAAAACGGTCTGTGCTTGGAACCTTTCCAGGGAGCCCATTAGTAGTATCCGTTGCTCCACTGCTGGTTTAATGTTACCCTTGGACCTTCACATCGTTGATGAAACAGAGAAACTGCATCGTGATTGAATACAACAGGTAATATGCCGACTTCTGCCCAGGTGAGCAACGCTGCGAACGATCTGTGCTTGGTACCTTCCCTGGGAGTCCTGTAGTAGTATCCGTTGCTCCACTGCTGGTTTACTGTAACCGTTGGACCTTCCCATTGACGATGATACACAGAAATTTCATCGTGATTGAATACAACAGGTACTATGCCGACTTCTGTCAAGGTGAGCAACGCTGCAAACGGTCTGTGCTTGGAACCTTTCGAGGGAGCCAATTAGTAGTATCCATTGCTCCACTGCTGGTTTACTGTAACTCTTGGACCTTCCCATTCACGATGAAAGACAGAAATTGCATCGTGATTGAATACAACAGGTACTATGCCGACTTCTGTCAGGGCGAGAAACGCTGAAAACTGTCTGTGCTTGGAACCTTTCCAGGGAGCCCATTAGTAGTATCCGTTGCTCCACTGCTGGTTTAATGTTACCCTTGGACCTTCACATTGTTGATGAAACAGAGGAATTGCATCGTGATTGAATACAACAGGTAATATGCCGACTTCTGCCCAGGTGAGCAACGCTGCGAACGATCTGTGCTTGGTACCTTTCCTGGGAGTCCTGTAGTAGTATCCGTTGCTCCACTGCTGGTTTACTGTAACCGTTGGACCTTCCCATTGACGATGAAACACAGAAATTGCATCGTGATTGAATACAACAGGTACTATGCCGACTTCTGTCAAGGTGAGCAACGCCGAAAACGGTCTGTGCTTGGAACCTTTACAGGGAGCCCATTAGTAGTATCCGTTGCTCCACTGCTGGTTTAATGTTACCCTTGGACCTTCCCATTGACGATGAAACACAGAAATTGCATCGTGACTGAATACAACAGGTACTATGCCGACTTCTGTCAGGGCGAGAAACGCTGAAAACGGTCTGTGCTTGGAACCTTTCCAGGGAGCCCATTAGTAGTATCCGTTGCTCCACTGCTGGTTTACTGTAACCGTTGGACCTTCCCATTGACGATGAAAGACAGTAATTGCATCGTGATTGAATACAACAGGTACTATGCCGACTTCTGTCAGGGCGAGAAACGCTGAAAACGGTCTGTGCTTGGAACCTTTCCAGGGAGCCCATTAGAAGTATCCGTTGCTCCACTGCTGGTTTAATGTTACCCTTGGACCTTCACATTGTTGATGAAACAGAGAAATTGCATCGTGAATGAATACAACAGGTAATATGCCGACTTCTGCCCAGGTGTGCAACGCTGCGAACGATCTGTGCTTGGTACCTTTCCTGGGAGTCCTGTAGTAGTATCCGTTGCTCCACTGCTGGTTTACTGTAACCCTTGGGCCTTCCCATTGTTGATGAAACACAGAAATTGCATCGTGATTGAATGCAACAGGTACTATGCCGACTTCTGTCAAGGTGAGCAACGCTGAAAACGGTCTGTGCTTGGAACCTTTACAGGGAGCCCATTAGTAGTATCCGTTGCTCCACTGCTGGTTTAATGTTACCCTTGGACCTTCCCATTGACGATGAAACCCAGAAATTGCATCGTGATTGAATACAACAGGTACTATGCCGACTTCTGTCAGGGCGAGAAACGCTGAAAACGGTCTGTGCTTGGAACCTTTCCAGGGAGCCCATTAGTAGTATCCGTTGATCCACTGCTGGTTTAATCTTACCCTTGGACCTTCACATTGTTGATGAAACAGAGAAATAGCATCGTGATTGAATACAACAGGTAATATGCCGACTTCTGCCCAGGTGAGCAACGCTGCGAACGATCTGTGGTTGGTACCTTTCCTGGGAGTCCTGTAGTAGTATCCGTTGCTCCACTGCTGGTTTACTGTAACCGTTGGACCTTCCCATTGACGATGATACATAGAAATTGCATCGTGATTGAATACAACAGGTACTATGCCGACTTCTGTCAAGGTGAGCAACGCTGAAAACGGTCTGTGCTTGGAACCTTTCCAGGGAGCCCATTAGTAGTATCCTTTGCTCCACTGCTGGTTTACTGTAACCCTTGGACCTTCCCATTCACGATGAAAGACAGAAATTGCATCGTGATTGAATACAACAGGTACTATGCCGACTTCTGTCAGGGCGAGAAACGCTGAAAACGGTCTGTGCTTGGAACCTTTCCAGGGAGCCCATTGGTAGTATCCGTTGCTCGACTGCTGGTTTAATGTTACCCTTGGACCTTCACATTGTTGATGAAACAGAGAAATTGCATCGTGATTGAATACAACAGGTAATATGCCGACTTCTGCCCAGGTGAGCAACGCTGCGAACGATCTGTGCTTGGTACCTTTCCTGGGAGTCCTGTAGTAGTATCCGTTGCTCCACTGCTGGTTTACTGTAACCCTTGGACCTTCCCATTGACGATGAAACACAGAAATTGCATCGTGATTGAATACAACAGGTACTATGCCGACTTCCGTCAAGGTGAGCAACGCTGAAAACGGTCTGTGCTTGGAACCTTTCCAGGGAGCCCATTAGTAGTATCCGTTGCTCCACTGCTGGTTTAATGTTACCCTTGGACTTTCCCATTGACGATGAAACACAGAAATTGCATCGTGATTGAATACAACAGGTACTATGCCGACTTCTGTCAGGGCGAGAAACGCTGAAAACGGTCTGTGCTTGGAACCTTTCCAGGGAGCCCATTAGTAGTATCCGTTGCTCCAGCGCTGGTTTAATGTTACCCTTGGACCTTCACATTGTTGATGAAACAGAGACATTGCATCGTGATTGAATACAACAGGTAATATGCCGACTTCTGCCCAGGTGAGCAACGCTGCGAACGATCTGTGCTTGGTACCTTTCCTGGGAGTCCTGTAGTAGTATCCGTTGCTCCACTGCTGGTATACTGTAACCCTTGGACCTTCCCATTGACGATGAAACACAGAAATTGCATCGTGATTGAATACAACAGGTACTATGCCGACTTCTGTCAAGGTGAGCAACGCTGAAAACGGTCTGTGCTTGGAACCTTTCCAGGGAGCCCATTAGTAGTGTCCGTTGCTCCACTGCTGTTTTAATGTTACCCTTGGACCTTCCCATTGACGATGAAACACAGAAATTGCATCGTGATTGAATACAACAGGTACTATGCCGACTTCTGTCAGGGCGAGAAACGCTGAAAACTGTCTGTGCTTGGAACCTTTCCAGGGAGCCCATTAGTAGTATCCGTTGCTCCACTGCTGGTTTCATGTTACCCTTGGACCTTCACATTGTTGATGAAACAAAGAAATTGCATCGTGATTGAATACAACAGGTAATATGCCGACTTCTGCCCAAGTGAGCAACGCTGCGAACGATCTGTGCTTGGTACCTTTCCTGGGAGTCCTGTAGTAGTATCCGTTGCTCCACTGCTGGTTTACTGTAACCGTTGGACCTTCCCATTGACGATGATTCACAGAAATTGCATCGTGATTGAATACAACAGGTACTATGCCGACTTCTGTCAGGGCGAGAAACGCTGAAAACGGTCTGTGCTTGGAAACTTTCCAGGGAGCCCATTAGAAGTATCCGTTGCTCCACTGCTGGTTTAATGTTACCCTTGGACCTTTACATTGTTGATGAAACAGGGAAATTGCATCGTGATTGAATACAATAGGTAATATGCCGACTTCTGCCCAGGTGAGCAACGCTGCGTACGATCTGTGCTTGGTACCTTTCCTGGGAGTCCTGTAGTAGTATCCGTTGCTCCACTGCTGGTTTACTGTAACCCTTGGACCTTCCCATTGACGATGATACACAGAAATTGCATCGTGATTGAATACAACAGGTACTATGCCGACTTCTCTGTCAAGGTGAGCAACGCTGAAAACGGTCTGTGCTTGGAACCTTTCCAGGGAGCCCATTAGTAGTATCCGTTGCTCCACTGCTGGTTTACTGTTACCCTTGGACCTTCACATTGTTGATGAAACAGAGAAATTGCATCGTGATTGAATACAACGGGTAATATGCCGACTTCTGCCCAGGTGAGCAACGCTGCGAACGATCTGTGCTTGGTACCTTTCCTGGGAGTCCTGTAGTAGTATCCGTTGCTCCACTGCTGGTTTACTGTAACCCTTGGACCTTCCCATTGACGATGAAACACAGAAATTGCATCGTGATTGAATACAACAGGTACTATGCCGACTTCTGTCAAGGTGAGCAACGCTGAAAACGGTCTGTGCTTGGAACCTTTCCAGGGAGCCCATTAGTAGTATCCATTGCTCCACTGCTGGTTTACTGTAACCCTTGGACCTTCCCATTGACGATGAAACACAGAAATTGTATCGTGATTGAATACAACAGGTACTATGCCGACTTCTGTCAGGGCGAGTAACGCTGAAAACGGTCTGTGCTTGGAACCTTTCCAGGGAGCCCATTATTAGTATCCGTTGCTCCACTGCTGGTTTACTGTAACCCTTGGACCTTCCCATTGACGATGAAACACAGAAATTGCATCGTGATTGAATGCAACAGGTACTATGCCGACTTCTGTCAAGGTGAGCAACGCTGAAAACGGTCTGTGCTTGGAACCTTTACAGGGAGCCCATTAGTAGTATCCGTTGCTCCACTGCTGGTTTAATGTTACCCTTGGACCTTCCCATTGACGATGAAACCCAGAAATTGCATCGTGATTGAATACAACAGGTACTATGCCGACTTCTGTCAGGGCGAGAAACGCTGAAAACGGTCTGTGCTTGGAACCTTTCCAGGGAGCCCATTAGTAGTATCCGTTGCTCCACTGCTGGTTTAATGTTACCGTTGGACCTTAACATTGTTGATGAAACAGAGAAATAGCATCGTGATTGAATACAACAGGTAATATGCCGACTTCTGCCCAGGTGAGCAACGCTGCGAACGATCTGTGGTTGGTACCTTTCCTGGGAGTCCTGTAGTAGTATCCGTTGCTCCACTGCTGGTTTACTGTAACCGTTGGACCTTCCCATTGACGATGATACATAGAAATTGCATCGTGATTGAATACAACAGGTACTATGCCGACTTCTGTCAAGGTGAGCAACGCTGAAAACGGTCTGTGCTTGGAACCTTTCCAGGGAGCCCATTAGTAGTATCCTTTGCTCCACTGCTGGTTTACTGTAACCCTTGGACCTTCCCATTCACGATGAAAGACAGAAATTGCATCGTGATTGAATACAACAGGTACTATGCCGACTTCTGTCAGGGCGAGAAACGCTGAAAACGGTCTGTGCTTGGAACCTTTCCAGGGAGCCCATTGGTAGTATCCGTTGCTCGACTGCTGGTTTAATGTTACCCTTGGACCTTCACATTGTTGATGAAACAGAGAAATTGCATCGTGATTGAATACAACAGGTAATATGCCGACTTCTGCCCAGGTGAGCAACGCTGCGAACGATCTGTGCTTGGTACCTTTCCTGGGAGTCCTGTAGTAGTATCCGTTGCTCCACTGCTGGTTTACTGTAACCCTTGGACCTTCCCATTGACGATGAAACACAGAAATTGCATCGTGATTGAATACAACAGGTACTATGCCGACTTCCGTCAAGGTGAGCAACGCTGAAAACGGTCTGTGCTTGGAACCTTTCCAGGGAGCCCATTAGTAGTATCCGTTGCTCCACTGCTGGTTTAATGTTACCCTTGGACTTTCCCATTGACGATGAAACACAGAAATTGCATCGTGATTGAATACAACAGGTACTATGCCGACTTCTGTCAGGGCGAGAAACGCTGAAAACGGTCTGTGCTTGGAACCTTTCCAGGGAGCCCATTAGTAGTATCCGTTGCTCCAGCGCTGGTTTAATGTTACCCTTGGACCTTCACATTGTTGATGAAACAGAGACATTGCATCGTGATTGAATACAACAGGTAATATGCCGACTTCTGCCCAGGTGAGCAACGCTGCGAACGATCTGTGCTTGGTACCTTTCCTGGGAGTCCTGTAGTAGTATCCGTTGCTCCACTGCTGGTATACTGTAACCCTTGGACCTTCCCATTGACGATGAAACACAGAAATTGCATCGTGATTGAATACAACAGGTACTATGCCGACTTCTGTCAAGGTGAGCAACGCTGAAAACGGTCTGTGCTTGGAACCTTTCCAGGGAGCCCATTAGTAGTGTCCGTTGCTCCACTGCTGTTTTAATGTTACCCTTGGACCTTCCCATTGACGATGAAACACAGAAATTGCATCGTGATTGAATACAACAGGTACTATGCCGACTTCTGTCAGGGCGAGAAACGCTGAAAACTGTCTGTGCTTGGAACCTTTCCAGGGAGCCCATTAGTAGTATCCGTTGCTCCACTGCTGGTTTCATGTTACCCTTGGACCTTCACATTGTTGATGAAATAAAGAAATTGCATCGTGATTGAATACAACAGGTAATATGCCGACTTCTGCCCAAGTGAGCAACGCTGCGAACGATCTGTGCTTGGTACCTTTCCTGGGAGTCCTGTAGTAGTATCCGTTGCTCCACTGCTGGTTTACTGTAACCGTTGGACCTTCCCATTGACGATGATTCACAGAAATTGCATCGTGATTGAATACAACAGGTACTATGCCGACTTCTGTCAGGGCGAGAAACGCTGAAAACGGTCTGTGCTTGGAACCTTTCCAGGGAGCCCATTAGAAGTATCCGTTGCTCCACTGCTGGTTTAATGTTACCCTTGGACCTTTACATTGTTGATGAAACAGGGAAATTGCATCGTGATTGAATACAATAGGTAATATGCCGACTTCTGCCCAGGTGAGCAACGCTGCGTACGATCTGTGCTTGGTACCTTTCCTGGGAGTCCTGTAGTAGTATCCGTTGCTCCACTGCTGGTTTACTGTAACCCTTGGACCTTCCCATTGACGATGATACACAGAAATTGCATCGTGATTGAATACAACAGGTACTATGCCGACTTCTCTGTCAAGGTGAGCAACGCTGAAAACGGTCTGTGCTTGGAACCTTTCCAGGGAGCCCATTAGTAGTATCCGTTGCTCCACTGCTGGTTTACTGTTACCCTTGGACCTTCACATTGTTGATGAAACAGAGAAATTGCATCGTGATTGAATACAACGGGTAATATGCCGACTTCTGCCCAGGTGAGCAACGCTGCGAACGATCTGTGCTTGGTACCTTTCCTGGGAGTCCTGTAGTAGTATCCGTTGCTCCACTGCTGGTTTACTGTAACCCTTGGACCTTCCCATTGACGATGAAACACAGAAATTGCATCGTGATTGAATACAACAGGTACTATGCCGACTTCTGTCAAGGTGAGCAACGCTGAAAACGGTCTGTGCTTGGAACCTTTCCAGGGAGCCCATTAGTAGTATCCATTGCTCCACTGCTGGTTTACTGTAACCCTTGGACCTTCCCATTGACGATGAAACACAGAAATTGTATCGTGATTGAATACAACAGGTACTATGCCGACTTCTGTCAGGGCGAGTAACGCTGAAAACGGTCTGTGCTTGGAACCTTTCCAGGGAGCCCATTATTAGTATCCGTTGCTCCACTGCTGGTTTACTGTAACCCTTGGACCTTCCCATTGACGATGAAACACAGAAATTGCATCGTGATTGAATACAACAGGTACTATGCCGACTTCTGTCAGGGCGAGAAACGCTGAAAACGGTCTGTGCTTGGAACCTTTCCAGGGAGCCCATTAGTAGTATCCGTTGCTCCACTGCTGGTTTAATGTTACCCTTGGACCTTCACATTGTTGATGAAACAGAGAAATTGCATCGTGATTGAATACAACAGGTAATATGCCTACTTCTGCCCAGGTGAGCAACGCTGAAAACAGTCTGTGCTTGTAACCTTTCCAGGGAGCCCATTAGTAGTATCCGTTGCTCCACTGCTGGTTTAATGTTACCCTTGGACCTTCCCATTGACGATGAAACACAGAAATTGCATCGTGATTGAATACAACAGGTACTATGCCGACCTCTGCCCAGGTGATCAACGCTGCGAACGATCTGTGCTTGGTACCTTTCCTGGGAGTCCTGTAGTAGTATCCGTTGCTCCACTGCTGGTTTACTGTAACAATTGGACCTTCCCATTGACGATGAAACACAGAAATGGCATCGTGATTGAATACAACAGGTACTATTCCGACTTCTGTCAAGGTGAGCAACGCTGAAAACGGTCTGTGCTTGGAACCTTTCCAGGGAGCCCATTAGTAGTATCCGTTGCTCCACTGCTGGTTTAATGTTACCCTTGGACCTTCACATTGTTGATGAAACAGAGAAATTGCATCGTGATTGAATACAACAGGTAATATGCCGACTTCTGCCCAGGTGAGCAACGCTGCGAACGATCTGTGCTTGGTACCTTTCCTGGGAGTCCTGTAGTAGTATCCGTTGCTCCACTGCTGGTTTACTGTAACCCTTGGACCTTCCCATTGACGATGAAACACAGAAATTGCATCGTGATTGAATACAACAGGTACTATGCCGACTTCTGTCAAGGCGAGCAACGCTGAAAACGGTCTATGCTTGGAACCATTTCAGGGAGCCCATTAGTAGTATCCGTTGCTCCACTGCTGGTTTACTGTAACCCTTGCACCTTCCCATTGACGATGAAACACAGAAATTGCATCGTGATAGAATACAACAGGTACTATTCCGACTTCTGTCAAGGTGAGCAACGCTGAAAACGGTCTGTGCTTGGAACCTTTCCAGGGAGCCCATTAGAAGTATCCGTTGCTCCACTGCTGGTTTAATGTTACCGTTGGACCTTAACATTGTTGATGAAACACAGAAATTGCATCGTGATTGAATAGAACAGGTACTATGCCGACTTCTGTCAGGGCGAGAAACGCTGAAAACGGTCTGTGCTTGGAACCTTTCCAGGGAGCCCATTAGTAGTATCCGTTGCTCCACTGCTGGTTTAATGTTACCCTTGGACCTTCACATTGTTGATGAAACAGAGAAATTGCATCGTGATTGAATACAACAGGTACTATGCCGACTTCTGTCAGGGCGAGAAACGCTGAAAACGGTCTGTGCTTGGAACCTTTCCAGGGAGCCCATTAGTAGTATCCGTTGCTCCACTGCTGATTTACTGTAACCCTTGGACCTTCCCATTGACGATGAAACACAGAAATTGCATCGTGATTGAATACGACAGGTACTATGCCGACTTCTGTCAAGGTGAGCAACGCTGCGAACGATCTGTGCTTGGTACCTTTCCTGGGAGTCCTGTAGTAGTATCCGTTGCTCCACTGCTGGTTTAATGTTACCCTTGGACCTTCCCATTGTCGATGAAACACAGAAATTGCATCGTGATTGAATACAACAGGTACTATGCCGACCTCTGCCCAGGTGATCAACGCTGCGAACGATCTGTGCTTGGTACCTTTCCTGGGAGTCCTGTAGTAGTATCCGTTGCTCCACTGCTGGTTTACTGTAACCCTTGGACCTTCCCATTGACGATGAAACACAGAAATTGCATCGTGATTGAATACAACAGGTACAATGCCGATTTCTGTCAGGGCGAGAAGCGCTGAAATCGGTCTGTGCTTGGAACCTTTCCAGGGAGCCTATTAGTAGTATCCGTTGCTCCACTGCTGGTTTAATGTTACCCTTGGACCTTCACATTGTTGATGAAACAGAGAAATTGCATCGTGATTGACTACAACAGGCACAGTGCTAACTTGTGTCCAGGTGAGGAACGCGGTAAGCGGTCTGTGCTTGGAACCTTCCATGGGAGTCCTTTAGTAGTTTCCGATTCACCAGTGGACATTTACTGTAACCCTTTGCCTTCACATTGTCGATGAAACACAGAAATTGCATCGTGATTGACTACAACAGGCACAGTGCTAACTTGTGTCCAGGTGAGGAATGCGGCAAACGGTCTGTGCTTGGAACCTTCCGTGGGAGTCCTTTAGTAGTTTCCGATACACCAGAGGACATTTACTGTAACCCTTCGCCTTCACATTGTCGTTGAAACACAGAAATTGCATCGTGATTGACTACAACAGGCACAGTGCTAACTTGTGTCCAGGTAAGGAATGCGGCAAACGGTCTGTGCTTGGAACCTTCTGTGGGAGTCCTTTAGTAGTTTCCGATACACCAGTGGACATTTACTGTAACCCTTCGCCTTCACATTGTCGATGAAACACAAAAATTGCATCGTGATTGACTACAACAGGCACAGTGCTAACTTGTGTCCAGGTGAGGAACGCGGCAAACGGTCTGTGCTTGGAACCTTCCGTGGGAGTCCTTTAGTAGTTTCCGATACGCCAGTGGACATTTACTGTAACCCTTCGCCTTCACATTGTCGATGAAGCACAGAAATTGCATCGTGATTGACTACAACAGGCACAGTGCTAACTTGTGTCCAGGTGAGGAACGCGGCAAACGGTCTGTGCTTGGAACCTTCCGTGGGAGTCCTTTAGTAGTTTCCGATACACCAGTGGACATTTACTGTAACCCTTCGCCTTCACATTGTCGATGAAACACAAAAATTGCATCGTGATTGACTACAACAGGCACAGTGCTAACTTGTGTCCAGGTGAGGAATGCGGCAAACGGTCTGTGCTTGGAACCTTCCGTGGGAGTCCTTTAGTAGTTTCCGATACACCAGAGGACATTTACTGTAACCCTTCGCCTTCACATTGTCGATGAAACACAGAAATTGCATCGTGATTGACTACAACAGGCACAGTGCTAACTTGTGTCCAGGTGAGGAACGCGGCAAACGGTCTGTGCTTGGAACCTTCCGTGGGAGTCCTTTAGAAGTTTCCGATACACCAGAGGACATTTACTGTAACCCTTCGCCTTCACATTGTCGATGAAACACAGAAATTGCATCGTATTGAATACAGCAGGTACTATGCCGACTTCTGTCAAGGTGAGCAACGCGGCAAACGATCTGTGCTTGGAACCTTTGCTGGGAGTTCTGTTGTAGTTTCCAATGCATCACAGCAGTTTTAATAATACCCTGGGACCTTCACATTGTCGATAAACACAGAAATTTCATCGTGACTGAATACACCAGGACGCGCAACGCTGCAAACGGTCTGTGCTTGGAACATTACCTGGGAGCCCAGCATTAGTTTGCGATGCACCATTGCTTGTTTACTGTGACCCATGAAACTTCACATTGACGATGAAAGACATAAAATTCAACGTGAGTGAATACAACAGGTTCTATTCCGACTTCTGTCCAGGCGAGCATCGCTGCAATCTTTCTGTGCTTTGAACCTTTCCTGCGAGCCCGGTAGTAGATTCCGATCCACCACAGCAGGTTTACTGTAAGTCTTGGACCTTCACATAGTCGATGAAACACAGAAATTGAATCGTGACTGAATACAACAGGTACTATACCGACCTCTGTACAGGCCAGTATCGCAGCAAACTTTCTGTGTTTTGAACCTTTCCTGCTAGCCCAGAAGCAGATTCCGATGCACCACTGCAGGTTCATTTTAACCATTGGACCTTCACATTGTCGACGAAACACAGAAATGCCGACTTTTGCCCAGGTTAGCAACGCTGCAAACTGTCTGTGCTTGAAAGTTTTCCTGGGAGCCCAGCAGTTGTTTCCGATGCACCACTGCAGGTTTACTGTAACCCTTGGACCTTCACATTAGTGATGGATCAGCGAAATTTCATCGTGATTGAATAAAATAGTTACCATGCCGACTTCTGTCCAGGGGATTAACGCTGGAAACGGTATGTTTCGGAACCTTTCCTGGGAGCCCAGTAGTAGTTTCCGATGCACCACTGCAGGTTTACAAATTCTCATTGAAGACGGAAACAGAAACTGCATCGTGATTGATACAACACGCACTATGACGACTTCTGTCCAGGCGAGTAACGCAGCAAACGGTCTATTTTGGAACCTTTCCTGGGAGCCCAGTAGTAGTTTCCGATGCACCAGTGCAGGTTTACAAATTCTCATTGGATATAAAACACAGAAATTGCATGGTGATTGATACAACACGTACTATGACGACTTCAGTCCAGGCGAGTAACGCAGCAAACGGTCTGTGCTTGGAACCTTTCTTGGGAGCCCAGTAGTAGTTTTTGATGCACCGCTGCTGGTTTACTGTAACCCTTGGAGCTTCACATTGTCGATGGAACACAATAATTGCATCGGGATTTATTACACCAGGCACAATGTCGACTTCTGTCCAGGGGAGTAACGCTGCAAACGGTCTGTTTCGGAACCTTTCCTTGGGAGCCCAGTAGTAGTTTCCGATGCACCACTGCAGGTTTACAAATTCTCATTGGATATGAGACACAGAAATTGCATCGTGATTGATACAACACGCACTATGACGAGTTCTGTCCAGGCGAGTAACGCAGCAAACGGTCTATTTTGGAACCTTTCCTGGGAGCCCAGTAGTAGTTTCCGATGCACCACTGCAGGTTTACAAATTCTCATTGGATATAAAACACAGAAATTGCATGGTGATTGATACAACACGCACTATGATGACTTCTGTCCAGGCGAGTAACGCAGCAAACGGTATATTTTGGAACCTTTCCTGGGAGCCCAGTAGTAGTTTCCGATGCACCACTGCAGGTTTACAAATTCTCATTGGATATGAGACACAGAAATTGCATCGTGATTGATACAACACGCACTATGACGACTTCTGTCCAGGCGAGTAACGCAGCAAACGGTATATTTTGGAACCTTTCCTGGGAGCCCAGTAGTAGTTTCCGATGCACCACTGCAGGTTTACAAATTCTCATTGGATATAAAACACAGAAATTGCATCGTGATTGATACAACACCCACTATGACGACTTCTGTCCAGGCGAGTAACGCAGCAAACGGTATATTTTGGAACCTTTCCTGGGAGCCCAGTAGTAGTTTCCGATGCACCACTGCAGGTTTACAAAATCTCATTGGATATAAAACAGAAATTGCATCGTGATTGATACAACACGCACTATGACGACTTCTGTCCAGGGGAGTAACGCTGGAAACGGTATGTTTCGGAACCTTTCCTGGGAGCCCAGTAGTAGTTTCCGATGCACCACTGCAGGTTTACAAATTCTCATTGGATATGAGACACAGAAATTGCATCGTGATTGATACAACACGCACTATGACGACTTCTGTCCAGGCGAGTAACGCAGCAAACGGTATATTTTGGAACCTTTCCTGGGAGCCCAGTAGTAGTATCCGATGCACCACTGCAGGTTTACAAATTCTCATTGGATATAAAACACAGAAATTGCATGGTGATTGATACTACACGTACTATGACGACTTCTGTCCAGGGGAGTAACGCTGGAAACGGTATGTTTCGGAACCTTTCCTGGGAGCCCAGTAGTAGTTTCCGATGCACCACTGCAGGTTTACAAATTCTCATTGGATATGAGACACAGAAATTGCATCGTGATTGATACAACACGCACTATGACGACTTCTGTCCAGGCGAGTAACGCAGCAAACGGTATATTTTGGAACCTTTCCTGGGAGCCCAGTAGTAGTTTCCGATGCACCACTGCAGGTTTACAAATTCTCATTGGATATAAAACACAGAAATTGCATGGTGATTGATACAACACGTACTATGACGACTTCTGTCCAGGGGAGTAACGCTGGAAACGGTATGTTTCGGAACCTGTCCTGGGAGCCCAGTAGTAGTTTCCGATGCACCACTGCAGGTTTACAAATTCTCATTGGATATGAGACACAGAAATTGCATCGTGATTGATACAACACGCACTATGACGACTTCTGTCCAGGCGAGTAACGCAGCAAACGGTATATTTTGGAACCTTTCCTGGGAGCCCAGTAGTAGTTTCCGATGCACCGCTGCAGGTTTACAAATTCTCATTGGATATAAAACACAGAAATTGCATGGTGATTGATACAACACGCACTATGACGACTTCCTTCCAGGGGAGTAACGCTGGAAACGGTATGTTTCGGAACCTTTCCTGGGAGCCCAGTAGTAGTTTCCGATGCACCACTGCAGGTTTACAAATTCTCATTGGATATGAGACACAGAAATTGCATCGTGATTGATACAACACGCACTATGACGACTTCTGTCCAGGGGAGTAACGCTGGAAACGGTCTGTTTCGGAACCTTTCCTGGGAGCTTAGTAGTAGTTTCCGATGCACCACTGCAGGTTTACAAATTCTCATTGGATATAAAACACAGAAATTGCATGGTGATTGATACTACACGCACTATGACGACTTCTGTCCAGGGGAGTAACGCTGGAAACGGTATGTTTCGGAACCTTTCCTGGGAGCCCAGTAGTAGTTTCCGATGCACCACAGCAGGTTTACAAATTCTCATTGGATATGAGACACAGAAATTGCATCGTGATTGATACAACACGCACTATGACGACTTCTGTCCAGGCGAGTAACGCAGCAAACGGTATATTTTGGAACCTTTCCTGGGAGTCCAGTAGTAATTTCCGATGCACCACTGCAGGTTTACAAATTCTCATTGGATATAAAACGCAGAAATTGCATGGTGATTGATACAACACGTACTATGACGACTTCTGTCCAGGGGAGTAACGCTGGAAACGGGATGTTTCGGAACCTTTCCTGGGAGCCCAGTAGTAGTTTCCGATGCACCACTGCAGGTTTACAAATTGTCATTGGATATGAGACACAGAAATTGCATCGTGATTGATACAACACGCACTATGACGACTTCTGTCCAGGCGAGTAACGCAGCAAACGGTATATTTTGGAACCTTTCCTGGGAGCCCAGTAGTAGTTTCCGATGCACCGCTGCAGGTTTACAAATTCTTATTGGATATAAAACACAGAAATTGCATGGTGATTGATACAACACGCACTATGACGACTTCTGTCCAGGGGAGTAACGCTGGAAACGGTATGTTTCGGAACCTTTCCTGGGAGCCCAGTAGTAGTTTCCGATGCACCACTGCAGGTTTACAAATTCTCATTGGATGTGAGACACAGAAATTGCATCGTGATTGATACAACACGCACTATGACGACTTCTGTCCAGGCGAGTAACGCAGCAAACGGTATATTTTGGACCTTTCCTGGGAGCCCAGTAGTAGTTTCCGATGCACCACTGCAGGTTTACAAATTCTCATTGGATATAAAACACAGAAATTGCATGGTGATTGATACAACACGCACAATGACGACTTCTGTCCAGGGGAGTAACGCTGGAAACGGTATGGATCGGAACCTTTCCTGGGAGCCCAGTAGTAGTTTCCGATGCACCACTGCAGATTTACAAATTCTCATTGGATATGAGACACCGAAATTGCATCGTGATTGATACAACACGCACTATGACGACTTCTGTCCAGGCGAGTAACGCAGCAAACGGTATATTTTGGAACCTTTCCTGGGAGCCCAGTAGTAGTTTCCGATGCACCACTGCAGGTTTACAAATTCTGATTGAAGACGGAAACAGAAACTGCATCGTGATTGATACAACACGTACTATGACGACTTCTGTCCAGGTGAGTAACGCAGCAAACAGTCTGTACTTGGAATCTTTCCTGGGAGCCCAGTAGTAGTTATTGATGCGCCACTGCAGGTTTACTGTAACCCTTGGAGCTTCACATTGTCGATGGAACACAATAATTGCATCGGGATTTATTACACCAGGCACAATGTCGACTTCTGTCCAGGGGAGTAACGCTGCAAACGGTATGGATCGGAACCTTTCCTGGGAGCCCAGTAGTAGTTTCCGATGCACCACTGCAGGTTTACAAATTCTCATTGGATATGAGACACAGAAATTGAATCGTGATTGATACAACTCGCACTATGACGACTTCTGTCCAGGCGAGTAACGCAGCAAACGGTATATTTTGGAACCTTTCCTGGGAGCCCAGTAGTAGTTTCCGATGCACCACTGCAGGTTTACAAATTCTCATTGGATATAAAACACAGAAATTGCGTGGTGATTGATACAACACGCACTATGACGACTTCTGTCCAGGGGAGTAACGCTGTAAACGGTATGTTTCGGAACCTTTCCTGGGAGCCCAGTAGTAGTTTCCGATGCACCACTGCAGGTTTACAAATTCTCATTGGATATGAGACACAGAAATTGCATCGTGATTGATACAACACGCACTATGACGACTTCTGTCCAGGCGAGTAACGCAGCAAACGGTATATTTTGGAACCTTTCCTGGGAGCCCAGTAGTAGTTTCCGATGCACCACTGCAGGTTTACAAATTCTCATTGGATATAAAACACAGAAATTGCATGGTGATTGATACAACACGTACTATGACGACTTCTGTCCAGGGGAGTAACGCTGGAAACGGTATGGATCGGAACCTTTCCTGGGAGCCCAGTAGTAGTTTCCGATGCACCACTGCAGGTTTACAAATTGTCATTGGATATGAGACATAGAAATTGCATCGTGATTGATACAACACGCACTATGTCGACTTCTGTCCAGGCGAGTAACGCAGCAAACGGTATATTTTGGAACGTTTCCTGGGAGCCCAGTGGTAGTTTCCGATGCACCACTGCAGGTTTACAAATTCTCATTGAAGACGGAAACAGAAACTGCATCGTGATTGATACAACACGCACTATGACGATTTCTGTCCAGGCGACGAACGCAGCAAACGGTATATTTTGGAACCTTTCCTGGGAGCCCAGTAGTAGTTTCCGATGCACCACTGCAGGTTTACAAATTCTGATTGTAGACGGAAACCAGAAACTGCATCGTGATTGATACAACACGTACTATGACGACTTCTGGCCAGGCGAGTAACGCAGCTAACAGTCTGTACTTGGAATCTTTCCTGGGAGCCCAGTAGTAGTTATTGATGCGCCACTGCAGGTTTACTGTAACCCTTGGAGCTTCACATTGTCGATGGAACACAATAATTGCATCGGGATTTATTACACCAGGCACAATGTCGACTTCTGTCCAGGGGAGTAACGCAGGAAACGATATGGATCGGAACCTTTCCTGGGAGCCCAGTAGTAGTTTCCGATGCACCACTGCAGGTTTACAAATTCTCATTGGATATGAGACACAGAAATTGCATCGTGATTGATACAACACGCACTATGACGACTTCTGTCCAGGCGAGTAACGCAGCAAACGGTATATTATGGAACCTTTCCTGGGAGCCCAGTAGTAGTTTCCGATGCACCACTGCAGGTTTACAAATTCTCATTGGATATAAAATACAGAAATTGCATGGTGATTGATACAACACGCACTATGACGACTTCTGTCCAGGGGAGTAACGCTGTAAACGGTATGTTTCGGAGCCTTTCCTGGAAGCCCAGTAGTAGTTTCCGATGCACCACTGCAGTTTACAAATTCTCATTGGATATGAGACACAGAAATTGCATCGTGATAGATACAACACGCACTATGACGACTTCTGTCCAGGCGAGTAACGCAGCAAACGGTATATTTTGGAACCTTTCCTGGGAGCCCAGTAGTAGTTTCCGATGCACCACTGCAGGTTTACAAAATCTCATTGGATATAAAACACAGAAATTGCATCGTGATTGATACAACACGCACTATGACGACTTCTGTCCAGGCGAGTAACGCTGCAAACAGTCTGTACTTGGAATCTTTCCTGGGAGCCCAGTAGTAGTTATTGATGCGCCACTGCAGGTTTACTGTAACCCTTGGAGCTTCACATTGTCGATGGAACACAATAATTGCATCGGGATTTATTACACCAGGCACAATGTCGACTTCTGTCCAGGGGAGTAACGCTGCAAACGGTATGGATCGGAACCTTTCCTGGGAGCCCAGTAGTAGTTTCCGATGCACCACTGCAGGTTTACAAATTCTCATTGGATATGAGACACAGAAATTGCATCGTGATTGATACAACTCGCACTATGACGACTTCTGTCCAGGCGAGTAACGCAGCAAACGGTATATTTTGGAACCTTTCCTGGGAGCCCAGTAGTAGTTTCCGATGCACCACTGCAGGTTTACAAATTCTCATTGGATATAAAACACAGAAATTGCGTGGTGATTGATACAACACGCACTATGACGACTTCTGTCCAGGGGAGTAACGCTGTAAACGGTATGTTTCGGAACCTTTCCTGGGAGCCCAGTAGTAGTTTCCGATGCACCACTGCAGGTTTACAAATTCTCATTGGATATGAGACACAGAAATTGCATCGTGATTGATACAACACGCACTATGACGACTTCTGTCCAGGCGAGTAACGCAGCAAACGGTATATTTTGGAACCTTTCCTGGGAGCCCAGTAGTAGTTTCCGATGCACCACTGCAGGTTTACAAATTCTCATTGGATATAAAACACAGAAATTGCATGGTGATTGATACAACACGTACTATGACGACTTCTGTCCAGGGGAGTAACGCTGGAAACGGTATGGATCGGAACCTTTCCTGGGACCTCAGTAGTAGTTTCCGATGCACCACTGCAGGTTTACAAATTCTCATTGGATATGAGACATAGAAATTGCATCGTGATTGATACAACACGCACTATGACGACTTCTGTCCAGGCGAGTAACGCAGCAAACGGTATATTTTGGAACCTTTCCTGGGAGCCCAGTAGTAGTTTCCGATGCACCACTGCAGGTTTACAAATTCTCATTGAAGACGGAAACAGAAACTGCATCGTGATTGATACAACACGTACTATGACGACTTCTGTCCAGGCGAGTAACGCAGCAAACGGTATATTTTGGAACCTTTCCTGGGAGCCCAGTAGTAGTTTCCGATGCACCACTGCAGGTTTACAAATTCTCATTGGATATGAGACATAGAAATTGCATCGTGATTGATACAACACGCACTATGACGACTTCTGTCCAGGCGAGTAACGCAGCAAACGGTATATTTTGGAACCTTTCCTGGGAGCCCAGTAGTAGTTTCCGATGCACCACTGCAGGTTTACAAATTCTCATTGGATATAAAACACAGAAATTGCATGGTGATTGATACAACACGTACTATGACGACTTCTGTCCAGGGGAGTAACGCTGGAAACGGTATGGATCGGAACCTTTCCTGGGAGCCCAGTAGTAGTTTCCGATGCACCACTGCAGGTTTACAAATTGTCATTGGATATGAGACATAGAAATTGCATCGTGATTGATACAACACGCACTATGACGACTTCTGTCCAGGCGAGTAACGCAGCAAACGGTATATTTTGGAACCTTTCCTGGGAGCCCAGTAGTAGTTTCCGATGCACCACTGCAGGTTTACAAATTCTCATTGAAGACGGAAACAGAAACTGCATCGTGATTGATACAACACGCACTATGACGATTTCTGTCCAGGCGACGAACGCAGCAAACGGTATATTTTGGAACCTTTCCTGGGAGCCCAGTAGTAGTTTCCGATGCACCACTGCAGGTTTACAAATTCTGATTGTAGACGGAAACCAGAAACTGCATCGTGATTGATACAACACGTACTATGACGACTTCTGGCCAGGCGAGTAACGCAGCTAACAGTCTGTACTTGGAATCTTTCCTGGGAGCCCAGTAGTAGTTATTGATGCGCCACTGCAGGTTTACTGTAACCCTTGGAGCTTCACATTGTCGATGGAACACAATAATTGCATCGGGATTTATTACACCAGGCACAATGTCGACTTCTGTCCAGGGGAGTAACGCTGGAAACGGTATGGATCGGAACCTTTCCTGGGAGCCCAGTAGTAGTTTCCGATGCACCACTGCAGGTTTACAAATTCTCATTGGATATGAGACACAGAAATTGCATCGTGATTGATACAACACGCACTATGACGGCTTCTGTCCAGGCGAGTAACGCAGCAAACGGTATATTATGGAACCTTTCCTGGGAGCCCAGTAGTAGTTTCCGATGCACCACTGCAGGTTTACAAATTCTCATTGGATATAAAACACAGAAATTGCATGGTGATTGATACAACACGCACTATGACGACTTCTGTCCAGGGGAGTAACGCTGTAAACGGTATGTTTCGGAACCTTTCCTGGAAGCCCAGTAGTAGTTTCCGATGCACCACTGCAGTTTACAAATTCTCATTGGATATGAGACACAGAAATTGCATCGTGATAGATACAACACGCACTATGACGACTTCTGTCCAGGCGAGTAACGCAGCAAACGGTATATTTTGGAACCTTTCCTGGGAGCCCAGTAGTAGTTTCCGACGCACTACTGCAGGTTTACAAATTCTCATTGGATATAAAACACAGAAATTGCATGGTGATTGATACAACACGTACTATGACGACTTCTGTCCAGGGGAGTAACGCTGGAAACGGTATGGATCGGAACCTTTCCTGGGAGCCCAGTAGTAGTTTCCGATGCACCACTGCAGGTTTACAAATTCTCATTGGATATGAGACACAGAAATTGCATCGTGATTGATACAACACGCACTATGACGACTTCTGTCCAGGCGAGTAACGCAGCAAACGGTATATTTTGGAACCTTTCCTGGGAGCCTAGTAGTAGTTTCCGATGCACCACTGCAGGTTTACAAATTCTCATTGAAGACGGAAACAGAAACTGCATCGTGATTGATACAACACGTACTATGACGACTTCTGTCCAGGCGAGTAACGCAGCAAACAGTCTGTACTTGGAATCTTTCCTGGGAGCCCAGTAGTAGTTATTGATGCGCCACTGCAGGTTTACTGTAACCCTTGGAGCTTCACATTGTCGATGGTACACAATAATTGCATCGGGATTTATTACACCAGGCACAATGTCGACTTCTGTCCAGGGGAGTAACGCTGCAAACGGTCTGTTTTGGAACCTTTCCTGGGAGCCCAGTAGTAGTTTCCGATGCACCACTGCAGGTTTACAAATTCTCATTGGATATGAGACACAGAAATTGCATCGTGATTGATACAACACGCACTATGACGACTTCTGTCCAGGCGAGTAACGCAGCAAACGGGATATTTTGGAACCTTTCCTGGGAGCCCAGTAGTAGTTTCCGATGCACCACTGCAGGTTTACAAATTCTCATTGGATATAAAACACAGAAATTGCATGGTGATTGATACAACACGCACTATGACGACTTCTGTCCAGGGGAGTAACGCTGTAAACGGTATGTTTCGTAACCTTTCCTGGGAGCCCAGTAGTAGTTTCCGATGCACCACTGCAGGTTTACAAATTCTCATTGGATATGAGACACAGAAATTGCATCGTGATTGATACAACACGCACTATGACGCGAGTAACGCAGCAAACGGTATATTTTGGAACCTTTCCTGGGAGCCCAGTAGTAGTTTCCGATGCACCACTGCAGGTTTACAAATTCTCATTGGATTTAAAACACAGAAATTGCATGGTGATTGATACAACACGTACTATGACGACTTCTGTCCAGGGGAGTAACGCTGGAAACGGTATGGATCGGAACCTTTCCTGGGAGCCCAGTAGTAGTTTCCGATGCACCACTGCAGGTTTACAAATTCTCATTGGATATGAGACACAGAAATTGCATCGTGATTGATACAACACGCACTATGACGACTTCTGTCCAGGCGAGTAACGCAGCAAACGGTATATTTTGGAACCTTTCCTGGGAGCCCAGTAGTAGTTTCCGATGCACCACTGCAGGTTTACAAATTCTCATTGAAGACGGAAACAGAAACTGCATCGTGATTGATACAACACGTACTATGACGACTTCTGTCCAGGCGAGTAACGCTGCAAACAGTCTGTACTTGGAATCTTTCCTGGGAGCCCAGTAGTAGTTATTGATGCGCCACTGCAGGTTTACTGTAACCCTTGGAGCTTCACATTGTCGATGGAACACAATAATTGCATCGGGATTTATTACACCAGGCACAATGTCGACTTCTGTCCAGGGGAGTAACGCTGCAAACGGTCTGTTTTGGAACGTTTCCTGGGAGCCCAGTAGTAGTTTCCGATGCACCACTGCAGGTTTACAAATTCTCATTTGATATAAAACACAGAAATTGCATGGTGATTGATACAACACGCACTATGACGACTTCTGTCCAGGAGAGTAACGCTGGAAACGGTATGTTTCGGAACCTTTCCTGGGAGCCCAGTAGTAGTTTCCGATGCACCACTGCAGGTTTACAAATTCTCATTGGATATGAGACACAGAAATTGCATCGTGATTGATACAACACGCACTATGACGACTTCTGTCCAGGCGAGTAACGCAGCAAACGGTATATTTTGGAACCTTTCCTGGGAGCCCAGTAGTAGTTTCCGATGCACCACAGCAGGTTTACAAATTCTCATTGGATATAAAACACAGAAATTGCATGGTGATTGATACTACACGTACTATGATGACTTCTGTCCAGGGGAGTAAAGCTGGAAACGGTATGTTTCGGAACCTTTCCTGGGAGCCCAGTAGTAGTTTCCGATGCACCACTGCAGGTTTACAAATTCTCATTGGATATAAAACACAGAAATTGCATCGTGATTGATACAACACGCACTATGACGACTTCTGTCCAGGCGAGTAACGCAGCAAACGGTCTATTTTGGAACCTTTCCTGGGAGCCCAGTAGTAGTTTCCGATGCACCACTGCAGGTTTACAAATTCTCATTGGATATAAAACACAGAAATTGCATGGTGATTGATACTACACGTACTATGACGACTTCTGTCCAGGGGTGTAACGCTGGAAACGGTATGTTTCGGAATCTTTCCTGGGAGCCCAGTAGTAGTTTCCGATGCACCACTGCAGGTTTACAAATTCTCATTGGATATAAAACACAGAAATTGCATGGTGATTGATACAACACGTACTATGACGACTTCTGTCCAGGGGAGTAACGCTGGAAACGGTTTGTTTCGGAACCTTTCCTGGGAGCCCAGTAGTAGTATCCGATGCACCACTGCAGGTTTACAAATTCTCATTGGATATGAGACACAGAAATTGCATCGTGATTGATACAACACGCACTATGACGACTTCTGTCCAGGCGAGTAACGCAGCAAACGGTATATTTTGGAACCTTTCCTGGGAGCCCAGTAGTAGTTTACGATGCACCACTGCAGGTTTACAAATTCTCATTGGATATAAAACACAGAAATTGCATGGTGATTGATACAACACGCACTATGACGACTTCTGTCCAGGGGAGTAACGCTGGAAACGGTATGTTTCGGAACCTTTCCTGGGAGCCCAGTAGTAGTTTCCGATGCACCACTGCAGGTTTACAAATTCTCATTGGATATGAGACACAGAAATTGCATCGTGATTGATACAACACGCACTATGACGACTTCTGTCCAGACGAGTAACGCAGCAAACGGTATATTTTGGAACCTTTCCTGGGAGCCCAGTAGTAGTTTCCGATGCACCACTGCAGGTTTACAAATTCTCATTGGATATAAAACACAGAAATTGCATGGTGATTGATACAACACGCACTATGACGACTTCTGTCCAGGGGAGTAACGCTGGAAACGGTATGTTTCGGAACCTTTCCTGGGAGCCCAGTTGTAGTTTCCAATGCACCACTGCAGGTTTACAAAATCTCATTGGATATAAAACACAGAAATTGCATCGTGATTGATACAACACGCACTATGACGACTTCTGTCCAGGCGAGTAACGCTGCAAACAGTCTGTACTTGGAATCTTTCCTGGGAGCCCAGTAGTAGTTATTGATGCGCCACTGCAGGTTTACTGTAACCCTTGGAGCTTCACATTGTCGATGGAACACAATAATTGCATCGGGATTTATTACACCAGGCACAATGTCGACTTCTGTCCAGGGGAGTAACGCTGCAAACGGTCTGTTTTGGAACCTTTCCTGGGAGCCCAGTAGTAGTTTCCGATGCACCACTGCAGGTTTACAAATTCTCATTGGATATGAGACACAGAAATTGCATCGTGATTGATACAACACGCACTATGACGACTTCTGTCCAGGCGAGTAACGCAGCAAACGGGATATTTTGGAACCTTTCCTGGGAGCCCTGTAGTAGTTTCCGATGCACCACTGCAGGTTTACAAATTCTCATTGGATATAAAACACAGAAATTGCATGGTGATTGATACAACACGCACTATGACGACTTCTGTCCAGGGGAGTAACGCTGTAAACGGTATGTTTCGTAACCTTTCCTGGGAGCCCAGTAGTAGTTTCCGATGCACCACTGCAGGTTTACAAATTCTCATTGGATATGAGACACAGAAATTGCATCGTGATTGATACAACACGCACTATGACGCGAGTAACGCAGCAAACGGTATATTTTGGAACCTTTCCTGGGAGCCCAGTAGTAGTTTCCGATGCACCACTGCAGGTTTACAAATTCTCATTGGATTTAAAACACAGAAATTGCATGGTGATTGATACAACACGTACTATGACGACTTCTGTCCAGGGGAGTAACGCTGGAAACGGTATGGATCGGAACCTTTCCTGGGAGCCCAGTAGTAGTTTCCGATGCACCACTGCAGGTTTACAAATTCTCATTGGATATGAGACACAGAAATTGCATCGTGATTGATACAACACGCACTATGACGACTTCTGTCCAGGCGAGTAACGCAGCAAACGGTATATTTTGGAACCTTTCCTGGGAGCCCAGTAGTAGTTTCCGATGCACCACTGCAGGTTTACAAAATCTCATTGGATATAAAACACAGAAGTTGCATCGTGATTGATACAACACGCACTATGACGACTTCTGTCCAGGGGAGTAACGCTGGAAACGGTCTGTTTCGGATCCTTTCCTGGGAGCCCAGTAGTAGTTTCCGATGCACCACTGCAGGTTTACAAATTCTCATTGGATATAAAACACAGAAATTGCATGGTGATTGATACTACACGTACTATGACGACTTCTGTCCAGGGGAGTAACGCTGGAAACGGTATGTTTCGGAACCTTTCCTGGGAGCCCAGTAGTAGTTTCCGATGCACCACTGCAGGTTTACAAATTCTCATTGGATATGAGACACAGAAATTGCATCGTGATTGATACAACACGCACTATGACGACTTCTGTCCAGGCGAGTAACGCAGCAAACGGTATATTTTGGAACCTTTCCTGGGAGCCCAGTAGTAGTTTGCGATGCACCACTGCAGGTTTACAAATTCTCATTGGATATAAAACACAGAAATTGCATGGTGATTGATACAACACGCACTATGACGACTTCTGTCCAGGGGAGTAACGCTGGAAACGGTATGTTTCGGAACCTTTCCTGGGAGCCCAGTAGTAGTTTCCGATGCACCACTGCAGGTTTACAAATTCTCATTGGATATGAGACACAGAAATTGCATCGTGATTGATACAACACGCACTATGACGACTTCTGTCCAGGCGAGTAACGCAGCAAACGGTATATTTTGGAACCTTTCCTGGGAGCCCAGTAGTAGTTTCCGATGCACCACTGCAGGTTTACAAATTCTCATTGGATATAAAACACAGAAATTGCATGGTGATTGATACAACACGTACTATGACGACTTCTGTCCAGGGGAGTAACGCTGGAAACGGTATGGATCGGAACCTTTCCTGGGATCCCAGTAGTAGTTTCCGATGCACCACTGCAGGTTTACAAATTCTCATTGGATATGAGACACAGAAATTGCATCGTGATTGATACAACACGCACTATGACGACTTCTGTCCAGGCGAGTAACGCAGCAAACGGTATATTTTGGAACCTTTCCTGGGAACCCAGTAGTAGTTTCCGATGCACCACTGCAGATTTACAAATTCTCATTGAAGACGGAAACAGAAACTGCATCGTGATTGATACAACACGTACTATGACGACTTCTGTCCAGGCGAGTAACGCAGCAAACAGTCTGTACTTGGAATCTTTCCTGGGAGCCCAGTAGTAGTTATTGATGCGCCACTGCAGGTTTACTGTAACCCTTGGAGCTTCACATTTTCGGTGGAACACAATAATTGCATCGGGATTTATTACACCAGGCACAATGTCGACTTCTGTCCAGGGGAGTAACGCTGCAAACGGTCTGTTTTGGAACCTTTCCTGGGAGCCCAGTAGTAGTTTCCGATGCACCACTGCAGATTTACAAATTCTCATTGAAGACGGAAACAGAAACTGCATCGTGATTGATACAACACGTACTATGACGACTTCTGTCCAGGCGAGTAACGCAGCAAACAGTCTGTACTTGGAATCATTCCTGGGAGCCCAGTAGTAGTTATTGATCCGCCACTGCAGGTTTACTGTAACCCTTGGAGCTTCACATTGTCGATGGAACACAATAATTGCATCGGGATTTATTACACCAGGCACAATGTCGACTTCTGTCCAGGGGAGTAACGCTGCAAACGGTCTGTTTTGGAACCTTTCCTGGGAGCCCAGTAGTAGTTTCCGATGCACCACTGCAGGTTTACAAATTCTCATTGGATATGAGACACAGAAATTGCATCGTGATTGATACAACACGCACTATGACGACTTCTGTCCAGGCGAGTAGCGCAGCAAACGGTCTATTTTGGAACCTTTCCTGGGAGCCAAGTAGTAGTTTCCGATACACCACTGCAGGTTTACAAATTCTCATTGGATATAAAACACAGAAATTGCATGGTGATTGATACTACACGTACTACGACGACTTCTGTCCAGGCGAGTAACGCAGCAAACAGTCTGTACTTGGAATCTTTCCTGGGAGCCCAGTAGTAGTTATTGATGCGCCACTGCAGGTTTACTGTAACCCTTGGAGCTTCACATTGTCGATGGAACACAATAATTGCATCGGGATTTATTACACCAGGCACAATGTCGACTTCTGTCCAGGGGAGTAACGCTGCAAACGGTCTGTTTTGGAACCTTTCCTGGGAGCCCAGTAGTAGTTTCCGATGCACCACTGCAGGTTTACAAATTCTCATTGGTTATAAAACACAGAAATTGCATGGTGACTGATACTACACGTACTATGACGACTTCTGTCCAGGGGAGTAACGCTGCAAACGGTATATTTTGGAACCTTTCGTGGGAGCCCAGTAGTAGTTTCCGATGCACCACTGCAGGTTTACAAATTCTCATTGGATATAAAACACAGAAATTGCATGGTGATTGATACAACACGCACTATGACGACTTCTGTCCAGGGGAGTAACGCTGGAAACGGTATGTTTCGGAACCTTTCCTGGGAGCCCAGTAGTAGTTTCCGATGCACCACTGCAGGTTTACAAATTCTCATTGGATATGAGACACAGAAATTGCATCGTGATTGATACAACACGCACTATGACGACTTCTGTCAAGGCGAGTAACGCAGCAAACGGTATATTTTGGAACCTTTCCTGCGAGCCCAGTAGTAGTTTCCGATGCACCACTGCAGGTTTATAAATTCTCATTGGATATAAAACACAGAAATTGCATGGTGATTGATACAACACGTACTATGACGACTTCTGTCCAGGGGAGTAACGCTGGAAACGGTATGGATCGGAACGTTTCCTGGGAGCCCAGTAGTAGTTTCCGATGCACCACTGCAGGTTTACAAATTCTCATTGGATATGAGACACAGAAATTGCATCGTGATTGATACAACACCCACTATGACGACTTCTGTCCAGGCGAGTAACGCAGCAAACGGTATATTTTGGAACCTTTCCTGGGAGCCCAGTAGTAGTTTCCGATGCACCACTGCAGGTTTACAAAATCTCATTGTATATAAAACACAGAAATTGCATCGTGATTGATACAACACGCACTATGACGACTTCTGTCCAGGGGAGTAACGCTGGAAACGGTCTGTTTCGGAACCTTTCCTGGGAGCCCAGTAGTAGTTTCCGATGCACCACTGCAGGTTTACAAATTCTCATTGGATATAAAACACAGAAATTGCATGGTGATTGATACTACACGTACTATGACGACTTCTGTCCAGGGGAGTAACGCTGGAAACGGTATGTTTCGGAACCTTTCCTGGGAGCCCAGTAGTAGTTTTCGATGCACCACTGCAGGTTTACAAATTCTCATTTGATATGAGACATAGAAATTGCATCGTGATTGATACAACACGCACTATGACGACTTCTGTCCAGGCGAGTAACGCAGCAAACGGTATATTTTGGAACCTTTCCTGGGAGCCCAGTAGTAGTTTGCGATGCACCACTGCAGGTTTACAAATTCTCATTGGATATAAAACACAGAAATTGCATGGTGATTGATACAACACGCACTATGACGACTTCTGTCCAGGGAAGTAACGCTGGAAACGGTATGGATCGGAACCTTTCCTGGGAGCCCAGTAGTAGTTTCCGATGCACCACTGCAGGTTTACAAATTCTCATTGGATATGAGACACAGAAATTGCATCGTGATTGATACAACACGCACTATGACGACTTCTGTCCAGGCGAGTAACGCAGCAAACGGTATATTTTGAAACCTTTCCTGGGAGCCCAGTAGTAGTTTCCGATGCACCACTGCAGGTTTACAAATTCTCATAGGATATAAAACACAGAAATTGCATGGTGATTGATACAACACGTACTATGACGACTTCTGTCCAGGGGAGTAACGCTGGAAACGGTATGGATCGGAACCTTTCCTGGTAGCCCAGTAGTAGTTTCCGATGCACCACTGCAGGTTTACAAATTCTCATTGGATATGAGACACAGAAATTGCATCGTGATTGATACAACACGCACTATGACGACTTCTGTCCAGGCGAGTAACGCAGCAAACGGTATATTTTGGAACCTTTCCTGGGAGCCCAGTAGTAGTTTCCGATGTACCACTGCCGATTTACAAATTCTCATTGAAGACGGAAACAGAAACTGCATCGTGATTGATACAACACGTACTATGACGACTTCTGTCCAGGCGAGTAACGCAGCAAACAGTCTGTACTTGGAATCTTTCCTGGGAGCCCAGTAGTAGTTATTGATGGGCCACTGCAGGTTTACTGTAACCCTTGGAGCTTCACATTGTCGGTGAAACACAATAATTGCATCGGGATTTATTACACCAGGCACAATGTCGACTTCTGTCCAGGGGAGTAACGCTGCAAACGGTCTGTTTTGGAACCTTTCCTGGGAGCCCAGTAGTAGTTTCCGATGCACCACTGCAGATTTACAAATTCTCATTGAAGACGGAAACAGAAACTGCATCGTGATTGATACAACACGTACTATGACGACTTCTGTCCAGGCGAGTAACGCAGCTAACAGTCTGTACTTGGAATCTTTCCTGGGAGCCCAGTAGTAGTTATTGATGCGCCACTGCAGGTTTACTGTAACCCTTGGAGCTTCACATTGTCGATGGAACACAATAATTGCATCGGGATTTATTACACCAGGCACAATGTCGACTTCTGTCCAGGGGAGTAACACTGCAAGCGGTCTGTTTTGGAACCTTTCCTGGGAGCCCAGTAGTAGTTTCCGATGCACCACTGCAGGTTTACAAATTCTCATTGGATATGAGACACAGAAATTGCATCGTGATTGATACAACACGCACTATGACGACTTCTGTCCAGGCGAGTAACGCAGCAAACGGTATATTTTGGAACCTTTCCTGGGAGCCCAGTAGTAGTTTCCGATGCACCACTGCAGGTTTACAAATTCTCATTGGATATAAAACACAGAAATTGCATGGTGATTGATACAACACGCACTATGACGACTTCTGTCCAGGGGAGTAACGCTGGAAACGGTATGTTTCGGAACCTTTCCTGGGAGCCCAGTAGTAGTTTCCGATGCACCACTGCAGGTTTACAAATTCTCATTGGATATGAGACACAGAAATTGCATCGTGATTGATACAACACGCACTATGACGACTTCTGTCCAGGCGAGTAACGCAGCAAACGGTATATTTTGGAACCTTTCCTGGGAGCCCAGTAGTAGTTTCCGATGCACCACTGCAGGTTTACAAATTCTCATTGGATATAAAACACAGAAATTGCATGGTGATTGATACAACACGTACTATGACGACTTCTGTCCAGGGGGGTAACGCTGGAAACGGTATGAATCGGAACCTTTCCTGGGAGCCCAGTAGTAGTTTCCGATGCACCACTGCAGGTTTACAAATTCTCATTGGATATGAGACACAGAAATTGCATCGTGATTGATACAACACCCACTATGACGACTTCTGTCCAGGCGAGTAACGCAGCAAACGGTATATTTTGGAACCTTTCCTGGGAGTCCAGTAGTAGTTTCCGATGCACCACTGCAGGTTTACAAAATCTCATTGGATATAAAACACAGAAATTGCATCGTGATTGATACAACACGCACTATGACGACTTCTGTCCAGGGGAGTAACGCTGGAAACGGTCTGTTTCGGAACCTTTCCTGGGAGCCCAGTAGTAGTTTCCGATGCACCACTGCAGGTTTACAAATTCTCATTGGATATAAAACACAGAAATTGCATGGCGATTGATACTACACGTACTATGACGACTTCTGTCCAGGGGAGTAACGCTGGAAACGGTATGTTTCGGAACCTTTCCTGGGAGCCCAGTAGTAGTTTCCGATGCACCACTGCAGGTTTACAAATTCTCATTGGATATGAGACACAGAAATTGCATCGTGATTGATACAACACGCACTATGACGACTTCTGTCCAGGCGAGTAACGCAGCAAACGGTATATTTTGGAACCTTTCCTGGGAGCCCAGTAGTAGTTTGCGATGCACCACTGCAGGTTTACAAATTCTCATTGGATATAAAACACAGAAATTGCAT
The DNA here is from genome assembly GCF_023864345.2 of Schistocerca serialis cubense. NCBI lineage: Eukaryota > Metazoa > Arthropoda > Insecta > Orthoptera > Acrididae > Schistocerca > Schistocerca serialis. The sequence continues at coordinate 33,542,259 of NC_064645.1, read as the reverse complement.
GGTGATTGATACAACACGCACTATGATGACTTCTGTCCAGGGGAGTAACGCTGGAAACGGTATGTTTCGGAACCTTTCCTGGGAGCCCAGTAGTAGTTTCCGATGCACCACTGCAGGTTTACAAATTCTCATTGGATATGAGACACAGAAATTGCATCGTGATTGATACAACACGCACTATGACGACTTCTGCCCAGGCGAGTAACGCAGCAAACGGTATATTTTGGAACCTTTCCTGGGAGCCCAGTAGTAGTTTCCGATGCACCACTGCAGGTTTACAAATTCTCATTGGATATAAAACACAGAAATTGCATGGTGATTGATACAACACGTACTATGACGACTTCTGTCCAGGGGAGTAACGCTGGAAACGGTATGGATCGGAACCTTTCCTGGGAGCCCAGTAGTAGTTTCCGATGCACCACTGCAGGTTTACAAATTCTCATTGGATATGAGACACAGAAATTCCATCGTGATTGATACAACACGCACTATGACGACTTCTATCCAGGCGATTAACGCAGCAAACGGTATATTTTGGAACCTTTCCTGGGAGCCCAGTAGTAGTTTCCGATGCACCACTGCAGATTTACAAATTCTCATTGAAGACGGAAACAGAAACTGCATCGTGATTGATACAGCACGTACTATGACGACTTCTGTCCAGGCGAGTAACGCAGCAAACAGTCTGTACTTGGAATCTTTCCTGGGAGCCCAGTAGTAGTTATTGATGCGCCACTGCAGGTTTACTGTAACCCTTGGAGCTTCACATTGTCGGTGGAACACAATAATTGCATCGGGATTTATTACACCAGGCACAAAGTCGACTTCTGTCCAGGGGAGTAACGCTGCAAACGGTCTGTTTTGGAACCTTTCCTGGGAGCCCAGTAGTAGTTTCCGATGCACCACTGCAGATTTACAAATTCTCATTGAAGACGGAAACAGAAACTGCATCGTGATTGATACAACACGTACTATGACGACTTCTGTCCAGGCGAGTAACGCAGCAAACAGTCTGTACTTGGAATCATTCCTGGGAGCCCAGTAGTAGTTATTGATCCGCCACTGCAGGTTTACTGTAACCCTTGGAGCTTCACATTGTCGATGGAACACAATAATTGCATCGGGATTTATTACACCAGGCACAATGTCGACTTCTGTCCAGGGGAGTAACGCTGCAAACGGTCTGTTTTGGAACCTTTCCTGGGAGCCAAGTAGTAGTATCCGATGCACCACTGCAGGTTTACAAATTCTCATTGGATATGAGACACAGAAATTGCATCGTGATTGATACAACACGCACTATGACGACTTCTGTCCAGGCGAGTAGCGCAGCAAACGGTCTATTTTGGAACCTTTCCTGGGAGCCAAGTAGTAGTTTCCGATACACCACTGCAGGTTTACAAATTCTCATTGGATATAAAACACAGAAATTGCATAGTGATTGATACTACACGTACTACGACGACTTCTGTCCAGGCGAGTAACGCAGCAAACAGTCTGTACTTGGAATCTTTCCTGGGAGCCCAGTAGTAGTTATTGATGCGCCACTGCAGGTTTACTGTAACCCTTGGAGCTTCACATTGTCGATGGAACACAATAATTGCATCGGGATTTATTACACCAGGCACAATGTCGACTTCTGTCCAGGGGAGTAACGCTGCAAACGGTCTGTTTTGGAACCTTTCCTGGGAGCCCAGTAGTAGTTTCCGATGCACCACTGCAGGTTTACAAATTCTCATTGGTTATAAAACACAGAAATTGCATGGTGATTGATACTACACGTACTATGACGACTTCTGTCCAGGGGAGTAACGCTGCAAACGGTATATTTTGGAACCTTTCGTGGGAGCCCAGTAGTAGTTTCCGATGCACCACTGCAGGTTTACAAATTCTCATTGGATATAAAACACAGAAATTGCATGGTGATTGATACAACACGCACTATGACGACTTCTGTCCAGGGGAGTAACGCTGGAAACGGTATGTTTCGGAACCTTTCCTGGGAGCCCAGTAGTAGTTTCCGATGCACCACTGCAGGTTTACAAATTCTCATTGGATATGAGACACAGAAATTGCATCGTGATTGATACAACACGCACTATGACGACTTCTGTCAAGGCGAGTAACGCAGCAAACGGTATATTTTGGAACCTTTCCTGCGAGCCCAGTAGTAGTTTCCGATGCACCACTGCAGGTTTATAAATTCTCATTGGATATAAAACACAGAAATTGCATGGTGATTGATACAACACATACTATGACGACTTCTGTCCAGGGGAGTAACGCTGGAAACGGTATGGATCGGAACGTTTCCTGGGAGCCCAGTAGTAGTTTCCGATGCACCACTGCAGGTTTACAAATTCTCATTGGATATGAGACACAGAAATTGCATCGTGATTGATACAACACCCACTATGACGACTTCTGTCCAGGCGAGTAACGCAGCAAACGGTATATTTTGGAACCTTTCCTGGGAGCCCAGTAGTAGTTTCCGATGCACCACTGCAGGTTTACAAAATCTCATTGTATATAAAACACAGAAATTGCATCGTGATTGATACAACACGCACTATGACGACTTCTGTCCAGGGGAGTAACGCTGGAAACGGTCTGTTTCGGAACCTTTCCTGGGAGCCCAGTAGTAGTTTCCGATGCACCACTGCAGGTTTGCAAATTCTCATTGGATATAAAACACAGAAATTGCATGGTGATTGATACTACACGTACTATGACGACTTCTGTCCAGGGGAGTAACGCTGGAAACGGTATGTTTCGGAACCTTTCCTGGGAGCCCAGTAGTAGTTTTCGATGCACCACTGCAGGTTTACAAATTCTCATTTGATATGAGACATAGAAATTGCATCGTGATTGATACAACACGCACTATGACGACTTCTGTCCAGGCGAGTAACGCAGCAAACGGTATATTTTGGAACCTTTCCTGGGAGCCCAGTAGTAGTTTGCGATGCACCACTGCAGGTTTACAAATTCTCATTGGATATAAAACACAGAAATTGCATGGTGATTGATACAACACGCACTATGACGACTTCTGTCCAGGGAAGTAACGCTGGAAACGGTATGGATCGGAACCTTTCCTGGGAGCCCAGTAGTAGTTTCCGATGCACCACTGCAGGTTTACAAATTCTCATTGGATATGAGACACAGAAATTGCATCGTGATTGATACAACACGCACTATGACGACTTCTGTCCAGGCGAGTAACGCAGCAAACGGTATATTTTGAAACCTTTCCTGGGAGCCCAGTAGTAGTTTCCGATGCACCACTGCAGGTTTACAAATTCTCATAGGATATAAAACACAGAAATTGCATGGTGATTGATACAACACGTACTATGACGACTTCTGTCCAGGGGAGTAACGCTGGAAACGGTATGGATCGGAACCTTTCCTGGTAGCCCAGTAGTAGTTTCAGATGCACCACTGCAGGTTTACAAATTCTCATTGGATATGAGACACAGAAATTGCATCGTGATTGATACAACACGCACTATGACGACTTCTGTCCAGGCGAGTAACGCAGCAAACGGTATATTTTGGAACCTTTCCTGGGAGCCCAGTAGTAGTTTCCGATGTACCACTGCCGATTTACAAATTCTCATTGAAGACGGAAACAGAAACTGCATCGTGATTGATACAACACGTACTATGACGACTTCTGTCCAGGCGAGTAACGCAGCAAACAGTCTGTACTTGGAATCTTTCCTGGGAGCCCAGTAGTAGTTATTGATGGGCCACTGCAGGTTTACTGTAACCCTTGGAGCTTCACATTGTCGGTGAAACACAATAATTGCATCGGGATTTATTACACCAGGCACAATGTCGACTTCTGTCCAGGGGAGTAACGCTGCAAACGGTCTGTTTTGGAACCTTTCCTGGGAGCCCAGTAGTAGTTTCCGATGCACCACTGCAGATTTACAAATTCTCATTGAAGACGGAAACAGAAACTGCATCGTGATTGATACAACACGTACTATGACGACTTCTGTCCAGGCGAGTAACGCAGCTAACAGTCTGTACTTGGAATCTTTCCTGGGAGCCCAGTAGTAGTTATTGATGCGCCACTGCAGGTTTACTGTAACCCTTGGAGCTTCACATTGTCGATGGAACACAATAATTGCATCGGGATTCATTACACCAGGCACAATGTCGACTTCTGTCCAGGGGAGTAACACTGCAAGCGGTCTGTTTTGGAACCTTTCCTGGGAGCCCAGTAGTAGTTTCCGATGCACCACTGCAGGTTTACAAATTCTCATTGGATATGAGACACAGAAATTGCATCGTGATTGATACAACACGCACTATGACGACTTCTGTCCAGGCGAGTAACGCAGCAAACGGTATATTTTGGAACCTTTCCTGGGAGCCCAGTAGTAGTTTCCGATGCACCACTGCAGGTTTACAAATTCTCATTGGATATAAAACACAGAAATTGCATGGTGATTGATACAACACGCACTATGACGACTTCTGTCCAGGGGAGTAACGCTGGAAACGGTATGTTTCGGAACCTTTCCTGGGAGCCCAGTAGTAGTTTGCGATGCACCACTGCAGGTTTACAAATTCTCATTGGATATGAGACACAGAAATTGCATCGTGATTGATACAACACGCACTATGACGACTTCTGTCCAGGCGAGTAACGCAGCAAACGGTATATTTTGGAACCTTTCCTGGGAGCCCAGTAGTAGTTTCCGATGCACCACTGCAGGTTTACAAATTCTCATTGGATATAAAACACAGAAATTGCATGGTGATTGATACAACACGTACTATGACGACTTCTGTCCAGGGGGGTAACGCTGGAAACGGTATGAATCGGAACCTTTCCTGGGAGCCCAGTAGTAGTTTCAGATGCACCACTGCAGGTTTACAAATTCTCATTGGATATGAGACACAGAAATTGCATCGTGATTGATACAACACCCACTATGACGACTTCTGTCCAGGCGAGTAACGCAGCAAACGGTATATTTTGGAACCTTTCCTGGGAGTCCAGTAGTAGTTTCCGATGCACCACTGCAGGTTTACAAAATCTCATTGGATATAAAACACAGAAATTGCATCGTGATTGATACAACACGCACTATGACGACTTCTGTCCAGGGGAGTAACGCTGGAAACGGTCTGTTTCGGAACCTTTCCTGGGAGCCCAGTAGTAGTTTCCGATGCACCACTGCAGGTTTACAAATTCTCATTGGATATAAAACACAGAAATTGCATGGCGATTGATACTACACGTACTATGACGACTTCTGTCCAGGGGAGTAACGCTGGAAACGGTATGTTTCGGAACCTTTCCTGGGAGCCCAGTAGTAGTTTCCGATGCACCACTGCAGGTTTACAAATTCTCATTGGATATGAGACACAGAAATTGCATCGTGATTGATACAACACGCACTATGACGACTTCTGTCCAGGCGAGTAACGCAGCAAACGGTATATTTTGGAACCTTTCCTGGGAGCCCAGTAGTAGTTTGCGATGCACCACTGCAGGTTTACAAATTCTCATTGGATATAAAACACAGAAATTGCATGGTGATTGATACAACACGCACTATGATGACTTCTGTCCAGGGGAGTAACGCTGGAAACGGTATGTTTCGGAACCTTTCCTGGGAGCCCAGTAGTAGTTTCCGATGCACCACTGCAGGTTTACAAATTCTCATTGGATATGAGACACAGAAATTGCATCGTGATTGATACAACACGCACTATGACGACTTCTGTCCAGGCGAGTAACGCAGCAAACGGTATATTTTGGAACCTTTCCTGGGAGCCCAGTAGTAGTTTCCGATGCACCACTGCAGGTTTACAAATTCTCATTGGATATAAAACACAGAAATTGCATGGTGATTGATACAACACGTACTATGACGACTTCTGTCCAGGGGAGTAACGCTGGAAACGGTATGGATCGGAACCTTTCCTGGGAGCCCAGTAGTAGTTTCCGATGCACCACTGCAGGTTTACAAATTCTCATTGGATATGAGACACAGAAATTCCATCGTGATTGATACAACACGCACTATGACGACTTCTATCCAGGCGATTAACGCAGCAAACGGTATATTTTGGAACCTTTCCTGGGAGCCCAGTAGTAGTTTCCGATGCACCACTGCAGATTTACAAATTCTCATTGAAGACGGAAACAGAAACTGCATCGTGATTGATACAGCACGTACTATGACGACTTCTGTCCAGGCGAGTAACGCAGCAAACAGTCTGTACTTGGAATCTTTCCTGGGAGCCCAGTAGTAGTTATTGATGCGCCACTGCAGGTTTACTGTAACCCTTGGAGCTTCACATTGTCGGTGGAACACAATAATTGCATCGGGATTTATTACACCAGGCACAAAGTCGACTTCTGTCCAGGGGAGTAACGCTGCAAACGGTCTGTTTTGGAACCTTTCCTGGGAGCCCAGTAGTAGTTTCCGATGCACCACTGCAGATTTACAAATTCTCATTGAAGACGGAAACAGAAACTGCATCGTGATTGATACAACACGTACTATGACGACTTCTGTCCAGGCGAGTAACGCAGCAAACAGTCTGTACTTGGAATCTTTCCTGGGAGCCCAGTAGTAGTTATTGATGCGCCACTGCAGGTTTACTGTAACCCTTGGAGCCTCAAATTGTCGATGGAACACAATAATTGCATCGGGATTTATTACACCAGGCACAATGTCGACTTCTGTCCAGGGGAGTAACGCTGCAAACGGTCTGTTTTGGAACCTTTCCTGGGAGCCCAGTAGTAGTTTCCGATGCACCACTGCAGGTTTACAAATTCTCATTGGATATGAGACACAGAAATTGCATCGTGATTGATACAACACGCACTATGACGACTTCTGTCCAGGCGAGTAACGCAGCAAACGGTCTATTTTGGAACCTTTCCTGGGAGCCCAGTAGTAGTTTCCGATGCACCACTGCAGGTTTACAAATTCTCATTGGATATAAAACACAGAAATTGCATGGTGATTGATACTACACGTACTACGACGACTTCTGTCCAGGCGAGTAACGCAGCAAACAGTCTGTACTTGGAATCTTTCCTGGAAGCCCAGTAGTAGTTATTGATGCGCCACTGCAGGTTTACTGTAACCCTTGGAGCTTCACATTGTCGATGGAACACAATAATTGCATCTGGATTTATTACACCAGGCACAATGTCGACTTCTGTCCAGGGGAGTAACGCTGCAAACGGTCTGTTTTGGAACCTTTCCTTGGAGCCCAGTAGTAGTTTCCGATGCACCACTGCAGGTTTACAAATTCTCATTGGATATAAAACACAGAAATTGCATGGTGATTGATACTACACGTACCATGACGACTTCTGTCCAGGGGAGTAACGCTGCAAACGGTATATTTTGGAACCTTTCCTGGGAGCCCAGTAGTAGTTTCCGATGCACCACTGCAGGTTTACAAATTCTCATTGGATATAAAACACAGAAATTGCATGGTGATTGATACAACACGCACTATGACGACTTCTGTCCAGGGGAGTAACGCTGGAAACGGTATGTTTCGGAACCTTTCCTGGGAGCCCAGTAGTAGTTTCCGATGCACCACTGCAGGTTTACAAATTCTCATTGGATATGAGACACAGAAATTGCATCGTGATTGATACAACACGCACTATGACGACTTCTGTCCAGGCGAGTAACGCAGCAAACGGTATATTTTGGAACCTTTCCTGGGAGCCCAGTAGTAGTTTCCGATGCACCACTGCAGGTTTACAAATTCTCATTGGATATAAAACACAGAAATTGCATGGTGATTGATACAACACGTACTATGACGACTTCTGTCCAGGGGAGTAACTCTGGAAACGGTATGGATCGGAACCTTTCCTGGGAGCCCAGTAGTAGTTTCCGATGCACCACTGCAGGTTTACAAATTCTCATTGGATATGAGACACAGAAATTGCATCGTGATTGATACAACACCCACTATGACGACGTCTGTCCAGGCGAGTAACGCAGCAAACGGTATATTTTGGAACCTTTCCTGGGAGCCCAGTAGTAGTTTCCGATGCACCACTGCAGGTTTACAAAATCTCATTGGATATAAAACACAGAAATTGCATCGTGATTGATACAACACGCACTATGACGACTTCTGTCCAGGGGAGTAACGCTGGAAACGGTCTGTTTCGGAACCTTTCCTGGGAGCCCAGTAGTAGTTTCCGATGCACCACTGCAGGTTTACAAATTCTCGTTGGATATAAAACATAGAAATTGCATGGTGATTGATACTACACGTACTATGACGACTTCTGTCCAGGGGAGTAACGCTGGAAACGGTATGTTTCGGAACCTTTCCTGGGAGCCCAGTAGTAGTTTCCGATGCACCACTGCAGGTTTACAAATTCTCATTGGATATGAGACACAGAAATTGCATCGTGATTGATACAACACGCACTATGACGACTTCTGTCCAGGCGAGTAACGCAGCAAACGGTATATTTTGTAACCTTTCCTGGGAGCCCAGTAGTAGTTTCCGATGCACCACTGCAGGGTTACAAATTCTCATTGGATATAAAACACAGAAATTGCATGGTGATTGATACAACACGCACTATGACGACTTCTGTCCAGGGGAGTAACGCTGGAAACGGTATGGATCGGAACCTTTCCTGGGAGCCCAGTAGTAGTTTCCGATGCACCACTGCAGGTTTACAAATTCTCATTGGATATGAGACACAGAAATTGCATCGTGATTGATACAACACGCACTATGACGACTTCTGTCCAGGCGAGTAACGCAGCAAACGGTATATTTTGGAACCTTTCCTGGGAGCCCAGTAGTAGTTTCCGATGCACCACTGCAGGTTTACAAATTCTCATTGGATATAAAACACAGAAATTGCATGGTGATTGATACTACACGTACTATGACGACTTTTGTCCAGGGGAGTAACGCTGGAAACGGTATGGATCGGAACCTTTCCTGGGAGCCCAGTAGTAGTTTCCGATGCACCACTGCAGGTTTACAAATTCTCATTGGATATGAGACACAGAAATTGCATTGTGATTGATACAACACGCACTATGACGACTTCTGTCCAGGCGAGTAACGCAGCAAACGGTATATTTTGGAACCTTTCCTGGGAGCCCAGTAGTAGTTTCCGATGCACCACTGCAGATTTACAAATTCTCATTGAAGACGGAAACAGAAACTGCATCGTGATTGATACAACACGTACTATGACGACTTCTGTCCAGGCGAGTAACGCAGCAAACAGTCTGTACTTGGAATCTTTCCTGGGAGCCCAGTAGTTGTTATTGATGCGCCACTGCAGGTTTACTGTAACCCTTGGAGCTTCACATTGTCGGTGGAACACAATAATTGCATCGGGATTTATTACACCAGGCACAATGTCAACTTCTGTCCAGGGGAGTAACGCTGCAAACGGTCTGTTTTGGAACCTTTCCTGGGAGCCCAGTAGTAGTATCCGATGCACCACTGCAGATTTACAAATTCTCATTGAAGACGGAAACCGAAACTACATCGTGATTGATACAACACGTACTATGACGACTTCTGTCCAGGCGAGTAACGCAGCAAACAGTCTGTACTTGGAATCTTTCCTGGGAGCCCAGTAGTAGTTATTGATGCGCCACTGCAGGTTTACTGTAACCCTTGGAGCTTCACATTGTCGATGGAACACAATAATTGCATCGGGATTTATTACACCAGACACAATGTCGACTTCTGTCCAGGGGAGTAACGCTGCAAGCGGTCTGTTTTGGAACCTTTCCTGGGAGCCCAGTAGTAGTTTCCGATGCACCACTGCAGGTTTACAAATTCTCATTGGATATGAGACACAGAAATTGCATCGTGATTGATACAACACGCACTATGACGACTTCTGTCCAGGCGAGTAACGCAGCAAACGGTCTATTTTGGAACCTTTCCTGGGAGCCCAGTAGTAGTTTCCGATGCACCACTGCTGGTTTACAAAATCTCATTGAAGACGGAAACAGAAACTGCATCGTGATTGATACATCACGCACTATGACGACTTCTCTCCAGGGGAGTAACGCTGCAAACGGTCTATTTTGGAACCTTTCCTGGGAGCCCAGTAGTAGTTTCCGATGCACCACTGCAGGTTTACAAATTCTCATTGAAGGCGGAAACAGAAACTGCATCGTGATTGATACAACACGTACTATGACGACTTCTGTCCAGGCGAGTAACGCAGCAAACAGTCTATTTTGGAACCTTTCCTGTGAGCCCAGTAGTAGTTTCCGATGCACCAGTGCAGGTTTACAAATTCTCATTGGATATGAGACGCAGAAATTGCATCGTGATTGATACAACACGCACTATGACGACTTCTGTCCAGGCGAGTAACGCAGCAAACGGTCTGTTTCGGAACCTTTCCTGGGAGCCCAGTGGTAGTTTCCGATGCACCACTGCATGTTTACAAATTCTCATTGAAGACGGAAACAGAAACTGCATCGTGATTGAGACAACACGCACTATGACGACTTCTGTCCAGGGGAGTAACGCTGCAAACGGTTTGTTTTGGAACCTTTCCTGGGAGCCCAGTAGTAGTTTCCGATGCACCACTGCAGGTTTACAAATTCTCATTGAAGACGGAAACAGAAACTGCATCGTGATTGATACAACACGTACTATGACGACTTCTGTCCAGGCGAGTAACGCAGCAAACAGTCTGTACTTGGAATCTTTCCTGGGAGCCCAGTAGTAGTTATTGATGCGCCACTGCAGGTTTACTGTAACCCTTGGAGCTTCACATTGTCGATGTAACACAGTAATTGCATCGGGATTTATTACACCAGGCACAATGTCGACTTCTGTCCAGGGGAGTAACGCTGCAAACAACTGTTTTGGAACCTTTCCTGGGAGCCCAGTAGTAGTTTCCGATGCACCACTGCAGGTTAACAAATTCTCATTGGATATGAGACACAGAAATTGCATCGTGATTGATACAACACGCACTATGACGACTTCTGTCCAGGCGAGTAACGCAGCAAACGGTCTATTTTGGAACCTTTCCTGGGAGCCCAGTAGTAGTTTCCGATGCACCACTGCAGGTTTACAAATTCTCATTGAAGACGGAAACAGAAACTGCATCGTGATTGATACAACACGCACTATGACGACTTCTGTCCAGGGGAGTAACGCTGCAAACGGTTTGGTTTGGAATCTTTCCTGGGAGCCCAGTAGTAGTTTCCGATGCACCACTGCAGGTTTACAAATTCTCATTGAAGACGGAAACAGAAACTGCATCGTTATTGATACAACACGTACTATGACGACTTCTGTCCAGGCGAGTAACGCAGCAAACGGTCTATTTTGGAACCTTTCCTGGGAGCCCAGTGGTAGTTTCCGATGCACCAGTGCAGGTTTACAAATTCTCATTGGATATGAGACACAGAAATTGCATCGTGAGTGATACAACACGCACTATGACGACTTCTGTCCAGGCGAGTAACGCAGCAAACGGTCTGTTTCGGAACCTTTCCTGGGAGCCCAGTAGTAGTTTCCGATGCACCACTGCAGGTTTACAAATTCTCATTGAAGACGGAAACAGAAACTGCATCGTGATTGATACAACACGCACTATGACGACTTCTGTCCAGGGGAGTAACGCTGCAAACGGTTCGTTTTGGAACCTTTCCTGGGAGCCCAGTAGTAGTTTCCGATGCACCACTGCAGGTTTACAAATTCTCATTGAAGACGGAAACAGAAACTGCATCGTGATTGATACAACACGCACTATGACGACTTCTGTCCAGGGGAGTAACGCTGCAAACGGTTTGTTTTGGAACCTTTCCTGGGAGCCCAGTAGTAGTTTCCGATGCACCACTGCAGGTTTACAAATTCTCATTGAAGACGGAAACAGAAACTGCATCGTGATTGATACAACACGCACTATGACGACTTCTGTCCAGGAGAGTAACGCTGCAGACGGTTTGTTTTGGAACCTTTCCTGAGAGCCCAGTAGTAGTTTCCGATGCACCACTGCAGGTTTACAAATTCTCATTGAAGACGAAAACAGAAACTGCATCGTTATTGATACAACACGTACTATGACGACTTCTGTCCAGGCGAGTAACGCAGCAAACGGTCTATTTTGGAACCTTTCCTGGGAGCCCAGTAGTAGTTTCCGATTCACCACTGCAGGTTTACAAATTCTCATTGGATATGACACACAGAAATTGCATCGTGATTGATACAACACGCACTATGACGACTTCTGTCCAGGCGAGTAACGCAGTAAACGGTCTATTTTGGAACCTTTCCTGGGAGCCCAGTAGTAGTTTCCGATGCACCACTGCAGGTTTACAAATTCTCATTGAAGACGGAAACAGAAACTGCATCGTTATTGATACAACACGCATTATGACGCCTTCTGTCCAGGGGAGTAACGCTGCAAACGGTTTGTTTTGGAACCTTTCCAGGGAGCCCAGTAGTAGTTTCCGATGCACCACTGCCGGTTTACAAATTCTCATTGAAGACGGAAACAGAAACTGCATCGTGATTGATACAACACGTACTATGACGACTTCTGTCCAGGCGAGTAACGCAGCAAACGGTCTAGTTTGGAACCTTTCCTGGGAGCCCAGTAGTAGTTTCCGATGCACCAGTGCAGGTTTACTAATTCTCATTGGATATGAGACACAGAAATTGCATCGTGATTGAGACAACACGCACTATGACGACTTCTGTCCAGGCGAGTAACGCAGCAAACGGTCTGTTTCGGAACCTTTCCTGGGAGCCCAGTAGTAGTTTCCGATGCACCACTGCAGGTTTACAAATTCTCATTGGATATAAAACACAGAAAATTCCATGGTGATTGATACAACACGTACTATGACGACTTCTGTCCAGGGGAGTAACGCTGCAAACGGTTTGTTTTGGAACCTTTCCTGGGAGCCCAGTAGTAGTTTCCGATGCACCACAGCAGGTTTACAAATTCTCATTGAAGACGGAAACAGAAACTGCATCGTGATTGATACAACACGCACTATGACGACTTCTGTCCAGGGGAGTAACGCTGCAAACGGTTTGTTTTGGAACCTTTCCTGGGAGCCACATAGTAGTTTCCGATGCACCACTGCAGGTTTACAAATTCTCATTGAAGACGGAAACAGAAACTGCATCGTGATTGATACAACACGCACTATGACGACTTCTGTCCAGGGGAGTAACGCTGCAAACGGTTTGTTTTGGAACCTTTCCTGGGAGCCCAGTAGTAGTTTCCGATGCACCACTGCAGGTTTACAAATTCTCATTGAAGACGGAAACAGAAACTGCATCGTGATTGATACAACACGCACTATGACGACTTCTGTCCAGGGGAGTAACGCTGCAAACGGTTTGTTTTGGAACATTTCCTGGGAGCCCAGTAGTACTTTCCGATGCACCACTGCAGGTTTACAAATTCTCATTGAAGACGGAAACAGAAACTGCATCGTGATAGATACAACACGTACTATGACGACTTCTGTCCAGGCGAGTAACGCAGCAAACAGTCTGTACTTGGAATCTTTCCTGGGAGCCCAGTAGTAGTTATTGATGCGCCACTGCAGGTTTACTGTAACCCTTGGAGCTTCACATTGTCGATGGAACACAATAATTGCATCGGGATTTATTACACCAGGCACAATGTCGACTTCTGTCCAGGGGATTAACGCTGCAAACGGTCTGTTTTGGAACCTTTCCTGGGAGCCCAGTAGTAGTTTCCGATGCACCAGTGCAGGTTTACAAATTCTCATTGGATATAAAACACAGAAATTGCATGGTGATTGATACAACACGTACTATGACGACTTCTGTCCAGGCGAGTAACGCAGCAAACGGTCTGTGCTTGGAACCTTTCCTGGGAGCCCAGTAGTAGTTTCCGATGCACCAGTGCAGGTTTACAAATTCTCATTGGATATGAGACACAGAAATTGCATCGTGATTGATACAACACGCACTATGACGACTTCTGTCGAGGCAAGTAACGCAGCAAACGGTATATTTTGGAACCCTTCCTGGGAGCCCAGTAGTAGTTTCCGATGCACCACTGCAGGTTTACAAATTCTCATTGGATATAAAACACAGAAATTGCATGGTGATTGATACAACACGCACTATGACGACTTCTGTCCAGGGGAGTAACGCTGGAAACGGTATGTTTCGGAACCTTTCCTGTGAGCCCAGTAGTAGTTTCCGATGCACCACTGCAGGTTTACAAATTCTCATTGGATATGAGACACAGAAATTGCATCGTGATTGATACAACACGCACTATGACGACTACTGTCCAGGCGAGTAACGCAGCAAACGGTCTATTTTGGAACCTTTCGTGGGAGCCCAGTAGTAGTTTCCGATGCACCACTGCAGGTTTACATATTCTCATTGGATATAAAACACAGAAATTGCATGGTGATTGATACTACACGCACTATGACGACTTCTGTCCAGGGGAGTAACGCTGGAAACGGTATGTTTCGGAACATTTCCTGGGAGCCCAGTAGTAGTTTCCGATGCACCACTGCAGGTTTACAAATTCTCATTGGATATGAGACACAGAAATTGCATCGTGATTGATACAACACGCACTATGACGACTTCTGTCCAGGCGAGTAACGCAGCAAACGGTATATTTTGGAACCTTTCCTGGGAGCCCAGTAGTAGTTTCCGATGCACCACTGCAGGTTTACAAATTCTCATTGGATATAAAACACAGAAATTGCATGGTGATTGATACAACACGCACTATGACGACTTCTGTCCAGGGGAGTAACGCTGGAAACGGTATGTTTCGGAACCTTTCCTGGGAGCCCAGTAGTAGTTTCCGATGCACCACTGCAGGTTTACAAATTCTCATTGGATATGAGACACAGAAATTGCATGGTGATTGATACAACACGCACTATGACGACTTCTGTCCAGGGGAGTAACGCAGCAAACGGTCTATTTTGGAACCTTTCCTGATAGCCCAGTAGTAGTTTCCGATGCACCACTGCAGGTTTACAAATTCTCATTGGATATAAAACACAGAAATTGCATGGTGATTGATACAACACGCACTATGACGACTTCTGTCCAGGGGAGTAACGCTGGAAACGGTATGTTTCGGAACCTTTCCTGGGAGCCCAGTAGTAGTTTCCGATGCTCCACTGCAGGTTTACAAATTCTCATTGGATATGAGACACAGAAATTGCATCGTGATTGATACAACACGCACTATGACGACTTCTGTCCAGGGGAGTAACGCAGCAAACGGTCTATTTTGGAACCTTTCCTGGGAGCCCAGTAGTAGTTTCCGATGCACCACTGCAGGTTTACAAATTCTCATTGGATATAAAACACAGAAATTGCATGGTGATTGATACAACACGCACTATGACGACTTCTGTCCAGGGGAGTAACGCTGGAAACGGTATGTTTCGGAACCTTTCGTGGGAGCCCAGTAGTAGTTTCTGATGCACCACTGCAGGTTTACAAATTCTCATTGGATATGAGACACAGAAATTGCATCGTGATTGATACAACACACACTATGACGACTTCTGTCCAGGGGAGTAACGCTGGAAACGGTATGTTTCGGAACCTTTCCCGGGAGCCCAGTAGTAGTTTCCGATGCACCACTGCAGGTTTACAAAATCTCATTGGATATAAAACACAGAAATTGCATCGTGATTGATTCAACACGCACTATGACGACTTCTGTCCAGGGGAGTAACGCTGGAAACGGTCTGTTTCGGAACCTTTCCTGGGAGCCCAGTAGTAGTTTCCGATGCACCACTGCAGGTTTACAAATTCTCATTGGATATGAGACACAGAAATTGCATGGTGATTGATACTACACGTACTATGACGACTTCTGTCCAGGGGAGTAACGCTGGAAACGGTATGTTTCGGAACCTTTCCTGGGAGCCCAGTAGTAGTTTCCGATGCACCACTGCAGGTTTACAAATTCTCATTGGATATGAGACACAGAAATTGCATCGTGATTGATACAACACGCACTATGACGACTTCTGTCCAGGCGAGTAACGCAGCAAACGGTATATTTTGGAACCTTTCCTGGGAGCCCAGTAGTAGTTTCCGATGCACCACTGCAGGTTTACAAATTCTCATTGGATATAAAACACAGAAAATTCCATGGTGATTGATACAACACGTACTATGACGACTTCTGTCCAGGGGAGTAACGCTGGAAACGGTATGTTTCGGAACCTTTCCTGGGAGCCCAGTAGTAGTTTCCGATGCACCACTGCAGGTTTACAAATTCTCATTGGATATGAGACACAGAAATTGCATCGTGATTGATACAACACGCACTATGACGACTTCTGTCCAGGCGAGTAACGCAGCAAACGGTATATTTTGGAACCTTTCCTGGGAGCCCTGTAGTAGTTTCCGATGCACCACTGCAGGTTTACAAATTCTCATTGGATATAAAACACAGAAATTGCATGGTGATTGATACAACACGCACTATGACGACTTCTGTCCAGGGGAATAACGCTGGGAACGGTATGTTTCGGAACCTTTCCTGGGAGCCCAGTAGTAGTTTCCGATGCACCACTGCAGGTTTACAAATTCTCATTGGATATGAGACACAGAAATTGCATCGTGATTGATACAACACGCACTATGACGACTTCTGTCCAGGCGAGTAGTGCAGCAAACGGTATATTTTGGAACCTTTCTTGGGAGCCCAGTAGTAGTTTCTGATGCACCACTGCAGGTTTACAAATTCTCATTGGATATAAAACACAGAAATTGCATGGTGATTGATACAACACGCACTATGACGACTTCTGTCCAGGGGAGTAACGCTGGAAACGGTATGGATCGGAACCTTTCCTGGGAGCCCAGTAGTAGTTTCCGATGCACCACTGCAGGTTTACAAATTCTCATTGGATATGAGACACAGAAATTGCATCGTGATTGATACAACACGCACTATGACGACTTCTGTCCAGGCGAGTAACGCAGCAAACGGTATATTTTGGAACCTTTCCTGGTTGCCCAGTAGTAGTTTCCGATGCACCATTGCAGGTTTATAAATTCTCATTGAAGACGGAAACAGAAACTGCATCGTGATTGATACAACACGTACTATGACGACTTCTGTCCAGGCGAGTAACGCAGCAAACAGTCTGTACTTGGAATCTTTCCTGGGAGCCCAGTAGTAGTTATTGATGCGCCACTGCAGGTTTACAGTAACCCTTGGAGCTTCACATTGTCGATGGAACACAATAATTGCATCGGGATTTATTACACCAGGCACAATGTCGACTTCTGTCCAGGGGAGTAACGCTGCAAACGGTCTGTTTTGGAACCTTTCCTGGGAGCCCAGTAGTAGTTTCCGATGCACCACTGCAGGTTTACAATTTCGCATTGGATATGAGACACAGATATTGCATCGTTATTGATACAACACGCACTATGACGACTTCTGTCCAGGCGAGTAACGCAGCAAACGGTATATTTTGGAACCTTTCCTGGGAGACCAGTAGTAGTTTCCGATGCACCACTGCAGGTTTACAAATTCTCATTGGATATAAAACACAGAAATTGCATGGTGATTGATACAACACGCACTATGACGACTTCTGTCCAGGGGAGTAACGCTGTAAACGGTATGTTTCGGAACCTTTCCTGGGAGCCCAGTAGTAGTTTCCGATGCACCACTGCAGGTTTACAAATTCTCATGGGATATGAGACACAGAAATTGCATCGTGATTGATACAACACGCACTATGACGACTTCTGTCCAGGCGAGTAACGCAGCAAACGGTATATTTTGAATCCTTTCCTGGGAGCCCAGTAGTAGTTTCCGATGCACCACTGCAGGTTTGCAAATTCTCATTGGATATAAAACACAGAAATTGCATGGTGATTGATACAACACGTACTATGACGACTTCTGTCCAGGGGAGTAACGCTGGAAACGGTATGAATCGGAACCTTTCCTGGGAGCCCAGTAGTAGTTTCCGATGCACCACTGCAGGTTTACAAATTCTCATTGAAGACGGAAACAGAAACTGCATCGTGATTGATACAACACGTACTATGACGACTTCTGTCCAGGCGAGTAACGCAGCAAACTGACTGTACTTGGAATCTTTCCTGGGAGCCCAGTAGTAGTTATTGATGCGCCACTGCAGGTTTACTGTAACCCTTGGAGCTTCACATTGTCGATGGATCACAATAATTGCATCGGGATTTATTACACCAGGCACAATGTCGACTTCTGTCCAGGGGAGAAACGCTGCAAACGGTCTGTTTTGGAACCTTTCCTGGGAGCCCAGTAGTAGTTTTTGATGCACTGCTGCTGGTTTACTGTAACCCTTGGAGCTTCACATTGTCGATGGAACACAATAATTGCATCGGGATTTATTACACCAGGCACAATGTCGACTTCTGTCCAGGGGATTAACGCTGCAAACGGTCTGTTTTGGAACCTTTCCTGGGAGCCCAGTAGTAGTTTCCGATGCACCAGTGCAGGTTTACAAATTCTCATTGGATATAAAACACAGAAATTGCATGGTGATTGATACAACACGTACTATGACGACTTCTGTCCAGGCGAGTAACGCAGCAAACGGTCTGTGCTTGGAACCTTTCCTGGGAGCCCAGTAGTAGTTTCCGATGCACCAGTGCAGGTTTACAAATTCTCATTGGATATGAGACACAGAAATTGCATCGTGATTGATACAACACGCACTATGACGACTTCTGTCCAGGCAAGTAACGCAGCAAACGGTATATTTTGGAACCCTTCCTGGGAGCCCAGTAGTAGTTTCCGATGCACCACTGCAGGTTTACAAATTCTCATTGGATATAAAACACAGAAATTGCATGGTGATTGATACAACACGCACTATGACGACTTCTGTCCAGGGGAGTAACGCTGGAAACGGTATGTTTCGGAACCTTTCCTGTGAGCCCAGTAGTAGTTTCCGATGCACCACTGCAGGTTTACAAATTCTCATTGGATATGAGACACAGAAATTGCATCGTGATTGATACAACACGCACTATGACGACTACTGTCCAGGCGAGTAACGCAGCAAACGGTCTATTTTGGAACCTTTCGTGGGAGCCCAGTAGTAGTTTCCGATGCACCACTGCAGGTTTACATATTCTCATTGGATATAAAACACAGAAATTGCATGGTGATTGATACTACACGCACTATGACGACTTCTGTCCAGGGGAGTAACGCTGGAAACGGTATGTTTCGGAACATTTCCTGGGAGCCCAGTAGTAGTTTCCGATGCACCACTGCAGGTTTACAAATTCTCATTGGATATGAGACACAGAAATTGCATCGTGATTGATACAACACGCACTATGACGACTTCTGTCCAGGCGAGTAACGCAGCAAACGGTATATTTTGGAACCTTTCCTGGGAGCCCAGTAGTAGTTTCCGATGCACCACTGCAGGTTTACAAATTCTCATTGGATATAAAACACAGAAATTGCATGGTGATTGATACAACACGCACTATGACGACTTCTGTCCAGGGGAGTAACGCTGGAAACGGTATGTTTCGGAACCTTTCCTGGGAGCCCAGTAGTAGTTTCCGATGCACCACTGCAGGTTTACAAATTCTCATTGGATATGAGACACAGAAATTGCATGGTGATTGATACAACACGCACTATGACGACTTCTGTCCAGGGGAGTAACGCAGCAAACGGTCTATTTTGGAACCTTTCCTGATAGCCCAGTAGTAGTTTCCGATGCACCACTGCAGGTTTACAAATTCTCATTGGATATAAAACACAGAAATTGCATGGTGATTGATACTACACGCACTATGACGACTTCTGTCCAGGGGAGTAACGCTGGAAACGGTATGTTTCGGAACCTTTCCTGGGAGCCCAGTAGTAGTTTCCGATGCTCCACTGCAGGTTTACAAATTCTCATTGGATATGAGACACAGAAATTGCATCGTGATTGATACAACACGCACTATGACGACTTCTGTCCAGGGGAGTAACGCAGCAAACGGTCTATTTTGGAACCTTTCCTGGGAGCCCAGTAGTAGTTTCCGATGCACCACTGCAGGTTTACAAATTCTCATTGGATATAAAACACAGAAATTGCATGGTGATTGATACAACACGCACTATGACGACTTCTGTCCAGGGGAGTAACGCTGGAAACGGTATGTTTCGGAACCTTTCGTGGGAGCCCAGTAGTAGTTTCTGATGCACCACTGCAGGTTTACAAATTCTCATTGGATATGAGACACAGAAATTGCATCGTGATTGATACAACACACACTATGACGACTTCTGTCCAGGGGAGTAACGCTGGAAACGGTATGTTTCGGAACCTTTCCCGGGAGCCCAGTAGTAGTTTCCGATGCACCACTGCAGGTTTACAAAATCTCATTGGATATAAAACACAGAAATTGCATCGTGATTGATTCAACACGCACTATGACGACTTCTGTCCAGGGGAGTAACGCTGGAAACGGTCTGTTTCGGAACCTTTCCTGGGAGCCCAGTAGTAGTTTCCGATGCACCACTGCAGGTTTACAAATTCTCATTGGATATGAGACACAGAAATTGCATGGTGATTGATACTACACGTACTATGACGACTTCTGTCCAGGGGAGTAACGCTGGAAACGGTATGTTTCGGAACCTTTCCTGGGAGCCCAGTAGTAGTTTCCGATGCACCACTGCAGGTTTACAAATTCTCATTGGATATGAGACACAGAAATTGCATCGTGATTGATACAACACGCACTATGACGACTTCTGTCCAGGCGAGTAACGCAGCAAACGGTATATTTTGGAACCTTTCCTGGGAGCCCAGTAGTAGTTTCCGATGCACCACTGCAGGTTTACAAATTCTCATTGGATATAAAACACAGAAAATTCCATGGTGATTGATACAACACGTACTATGACGACTTCTGTCCAGGGGAGTAACGCTGGAAACGGTATGTTTCGGAACCTTTCCTGGGAGCCCAGTAGTAGTTTCCGATGCACCACTGCAGGTTTACAAATTCTCATTGGATATGAGACACAGAAATTGCATCGTGATTGATACAACACGCACTATGACGACTTCTGTCCAGGCGAGTAACGCAGCAAACGGTATATTTTGGAACCTTTCCTGGGAGCCCTGTAGTAGTTTCCGATGCACCACTGCAGGTTTACAAATTCTCATTGGATATAAAACACAGAAATTGCATGGTGATTGATACAACACGCACTATGACGACTTCTGTCCAGGGGAATAACGCTGGGAACGGTATGTTTCGGAACCTTTCCTGGGAGCCCAGTAGTAGTTTCCGATGCACCACTGCAGGTTTACAAATTCTCATTGGATATGAGACACAGAAATTGCATCGTGATTGATACAACACGCACTATGACGACTTCTGTCCAGGCGAGTAGTGCAGCAAACGGTATATTTTGGAACCTTTCTTGGGAGCCCAGTAGTAGTTTCTGATGCACCACTGCAGGTTTACAAATTCTCATTGGATATAAAACACAGAAATTGCATGGTGATTGATACAACACGCACTATGACGACTTCTGTCCAGGGGAGTAACGCTGGAAACGGTATGGATCGGAACCTTTCCTGGGAGCCCAGTAGTAGTTTCCGATGCACCACTGCAGGTTTACAAATTCTCATTGGATATGAGACACAGAAATTGCATCGTGATTGATACAACACGCACTATGACGACTTCTGTCCAGGCGAGTAACGCAGCAAACGGTATATTTTGGAACCTTTCCTGGTTGCCCAGTAGTAGTTTCCGATGCACCATTGCAGGTTTATAAATTCTCATTGAAGACGGAAACAGAAACTGCATCGTGATTGATACAACACGTACTATGACGACTTCTGTCCAGGCGAGTAACGCAGCAAACAGTCTGTACTTGGAATCTTTCCTGGGAGCCCAGTAGTAGTTATTGATGCGCCACTGCAGGTTTACAGTAACCCTTGGAGCTTCACATTGTCGATGGAACACAATAATTGCATCGGGATTTATTACACCAGGCACAATGTCGACTTCTGTCCAGGGGAGTAACGCTGCAAACGGTCTGTTTTGGAACCTTTCCTGGGAGCCCAGTAGTAGTTTCCGATGCACCACTGCAGGTTTACAATTTCGCATTGGATATGAGACACAGATATTGCATCGTTATTGATACAACACGCACTATGACGACTTCTGTCCAGGCGAGTAACGCAGCAAACGGTATATTTTGGAACCTTTCCTGGGAGACCAGTAGTAGTTTCCGATGCACCACTGCAGGTTTACAAATTCTCATTGGATATAAAACACAGAAATTGCATGGTGATTGATACAACACGCACTATGACGACTTCTGTCCAGGGGAGTAACGCTGTAAACGGTATGTTTCGGAACCTTTCCTGGGAGCCCAGTAGTAGTTTCCGATGCACCACTGCAGGTTTACAAATTCTCATGGGATATGAGACACAGAAATTGCATCGTGATTGATACAACACGCACTATGACGACTTCTGTCCAGGCGAGTAACGCAGCAAACGGTATATTTTGAATCCTTTCCTGGGAGCCCAGTAGTAGTTTCCGATGCACCACTGCAGGTTTGCAAATTCTCATTGGATATAAAACACAGAAATTGCATGGTGATTGATACAACACGTACTATGACGACTTCTGTCCAGGGGAGTAACGCTGGAAACGGTATGAATCGGAACATTTCCTGGGAGCCCAGTAGTAGTTTCCGATGCACCACTGCAGGTTTACAAATTCTCATTGAAGACGGAAACAGAAACTGCATCGTGATTGATACAACACGTACTATGACGACTTCTGTCCAGGCGAGTAACGCAGCAAACTGACTGTACTTGGAATCTTTCCTGGGAGCCCAGTAGTAGTTATTGATGCGCCACTGCAGGTTTACTGTAACCCTTGGAGCTTCACATTGTCGATGGATCACAATAATTGCATCGGGATTTATTACACCAGGCACAATGTCGACTTCTGTCCAGGGGAGAAACGCTGCAAACGGTCTGTTTTGGAACCTTTCCTGGGAGCCCAGTAGTAGTTTTTGATGCACTGCTGCTGGTTTACTGTAACCCTTGGAGCTTCACATTGTCGATGGAACACAATAATTGCATCGGGATTTATTACACCAGGCACAATGTCGACTTCTGTCCAGGGGAGTAACGCAGCAAACGGTATATTTTGGAACCTTTCCTGGGAGCCCAGTAGTAGTTTCCGATGCACCACTGCAGGTTTGCAAATTCTCATTGGATATAAAACACAGAAATTGCATGGTGATTGATACAACACGTACTATGACGACTTCTGTCCAGGGGAGTAACGCTGGAAACGGTATGGATCGGAACCTTTCCTGGGAGCCCAGTAGTAGTTTCCGATGCACCACTGCAGGTTTACAAATTCTCATTGGATATGAGACACAGAAATTGCATCGTGATTGATACAACACGCACTATGACGACGTCTGTCCAGGCGAGTAACGCAGCAAATGGTATACTTTGGAACCTTTCCTGGGAGCCCAGTAGTAGTTTCCGATGCACCACTGCAGGTTTACAAATTCTCATTGAAGACGGAAACAGAAACTGCATCGTGATTGATACAACACGTACTATGACGACTTCTGTCCAGGTGAGTAACGCAGCAAACAGTCTGTACTTGGAATCTTTCCTGGGAGCCCAGTAGTAGTTATTGATGCGCCACTGCAGGTTTACTGTAACCCTTGGAGCTTCACATTGTCGATGGAACACAATAATTGCATCGGGATTTATTACACCAGGCACAATGTCGACTTCTGTCCATGGGAGTAACGCTGCAAACGGTCTGTTTTGGAACCTTTCCTGGGAGCCCAGTAGTAGTTTCCGATGCACCACTGCAGGTTTACAAATTCTCATTGGATATAAAACACAGAAATTGCATGGTGATTGATACAACACGCACTATGACGACTTCTGTCCAGGAGAGTAACGCTGGAAACGGTATGTTTCGGAACCTTTCCTGGGAACCCAGTAGTAGTTTCCAATGCACCACTGCAGGTTTACAAATTCTCATTGGATATGAGACACAGAAATTGCATCGTGATTGATACAACGGTCACTATGACGACTTCGGTCCAGGCGAGTAACGCAGCAAACGGTATATTTTGGAACCTTTCCTGGGAGCCCAGTGGTAGTTTCCGATGCACCACAGCAGGTTTACAAATTCTCATTGGATATAAAACACAGAAATTGCATGGTGATTGATACTACACGTACTATGACGACTTCTGTCCAGGGGAGTAACGCTGGAAACGGTATGTTTCGGAACCTTTCCTGGGAGGCCAGTAGTAGTTTCCGATGCACCACTGCAGGTTTACAAATTCTCATGGGATATAAAACACAGAAATTGCATCGTGATTGATACAACACGCACTATGACGACTTCTGTCCAGGGGAGTAACGCTGGAAACGGTCTGTTTCCGAACCTTTCCTGGGAGCCCAGTAGTAGTTTCCGATGCACCACTGCAGGTTTACAAATTCTCATTGGATATGAGACACAGAAATTGCATCGTGATTGTTACAACACGCACTATGACGACTTCTGTCCAGGCGAGTAACGCAGCAAACGGTCTATTTTGGAACCTTTCCTGGGAGCCCAGAAGTAGTTTCCGTTGCACCACTGCAGGTTTACAAATTCTCATTGGATATAAAACACAGAAATTGCATGGTTATTGATACTACACGTACTATGACGACTTCTGTCCAGGGGAGTAACGCTGGAAACGGTATTTTTCGGAACCTTTCCTGGGAGCCCAGTAGTAGTTTCCGATGCACCACTGCAGGTTTACAAATTCTCATTGGATATAAAACACAGAAATTGCATGGTGATTGATACAACACGTACTATGACGACTTCTGTCCAGGGGAGTAACGCTGGAAACGGTTTGTTTCGGAACCTTTCCTGGGAGCCCAGTAGTAGTTTCCTATGCACCACTGCAGGTTTACAAATTCTCATTGGATATAAAACACAGAAATTGCATGGTGATTGATACAACACGTACTATGACGACTTCTGTCCAGGGGAGTAACGCTGGAAACGGTTTGTTTCGGAACCTTTCCTGGGAGCCCAGTAGTAGTTTCCGATGCACCACTGCAGGTTTACAAATTCTCATTGGATATGAGACACAGAAATTGCATCGTGATTGATACAACACGCACTATGACGACTTCTGTCCAGGCGAGTAACGCAGCAAACGGTATATTTTGGAACCTTTCCTGGGAGCCCAGTAGTAGTTTCCGATGCACCACTGCTAGTTTACAAATTGTCATTGGATATAAAACTCAGAAATAGCATGGTGACTGATACAACACGCACTATGACGACTTCTGTCCAGGGGAGTAACGCAGGAAACGGTATGTTTCGGAACCTTTCCTGGGAGCCCAGTAGTAGTTTCCGATGCACCACTGCAGGTTTACAAATTCTCATTAGATATGAGACACAGAAATTGCATCGTGATTGATACAACACGCACTATGACGACTTATGTCCAGGCGAGTAACACAGCAGACGGTATATTTTGGAACCTTTAAAGGGAGCCCAGTAGTAGTTTCCGATGCACCACTGCAGGTTTACAAATTCCCTTTAGATATAAAACACAGAAATTGCATGGTGATTGTTACAACACGCACTATGACGACTTCTGTCCAGGGGAGTAACGCTGGAAACGGTATGTTTCGGAACCTTTCCTGGGAGCCCAGTAGTAGTTTCCGATGCACAACTGCAGGTTTACAAATTCTCATTGGATATGAGACACAGAAATTGCATCGTGATTGATACAACACGCACTATGACGACTTCTGTCCAGGCGAGTAACGCAGCAAACGGTATATTTTGGAACCTTTCCTGGGAGCCCAGTAGTAGTTTCCGATTCACCACTGCAGGTTTACAAATTCTCATTGGATATAAAACACAGAAATTGCATGGTGATTGATACAACACGTACTATGACGACTTCTGTCCAGGGGAGTAACGCTGGAAACGGTATGGATCGGAACCTTTCCTGGGAGCCCAGTAGTAGTTTCCGATGCACCACTGCAGGTTTACAAATTCTCATTGGATATGAGACACAGAAATTGCATCGTGATTGATACAACACGCACTATGACGACTTCTGTCCAGGCGAGTAACGCAGCAAACGGTATATTTTGGAACCTTTCCTGGGAGCCCAGTAGTAGTTTCCGATGCACCACTGCAGGTTTACAAAATCTCATTGGATAGAAAACACAGAAATTGCATCGTGATTGATACAACACGCACTATGACGACTTCTGTCCAGGGGAGTAACGCTGGAAACGGTCTGTTTCCGAACCTTTCCTGGGAGCCCAGTAGTAGTTTCCGATGCACCACTGCAGGTTTACAAATTCTCATTGGATATAAAACACAGAAATTGCATGGTGATTGATACTACACGTACTATGACGACTTCTGTTCAGGGGAGTAACGCTGGAAACGGTATGTTTCGGAACCTTTCCTGGGAGCCCAGTAGTAGTTTCCGATGCACCACAGAAGGTTTACAAATTCTCATTGGATATAAAACACAGAAATTGCATGGTGATTGATACAACACGTACTATGACGACTTCTGTCCAGGGGAGTAACGCTGGAAACGGTATGTTTCGGAACCTTTCCTGGGAGCCCAGTAGTAGTTTCCGATGCAGCACTGCAGGTTTACAAATTCTCATTGGATATAAAACACAGAAATTGCATGGTGATTGATACAACACGTACTATGACGATTTCTGTCCAGGGGAGTGACGCTGGAAACCTTTATGTTTCGGAACCCTTCCTGGGAGCCCAGTAGTAGTTTCCGATGCACCACTGCAGGTTTACAAATTCTCATTGGATATGAGACACAGAAATTGCATCGTGATTGATACAACACGCACTATGACGACTTCTGTCCAGGCGAGTAACGCAGCAAACGGTATGTTTTGGAACCTTTCCTGGGAGCCCAGTAGTAGTTTCCGATGCACCACTGCAGGTTTACAAATTCTCATTGGATATAAAACACAGAAATTGCATGGTGATTGATACAACACGCACTATGACGACTTCTGTCCAGGGGAGTAACGCTGGAAACGGTATGTTTCGGAACCTTTCCTGGGAGCCCAGTAGTAGTTTCCGATGCACCACTGCAGGTTTACAAATTCTCATTGGATATAAAACACAGAAATTGCATGGTGATTGATACAACACGTACTATGACGACTTCTGTCCAGGGGAGTAACGCTGGAAACGATATGTTTCGGAACCTTTCCTGGGACCCCAGTAGTAGTTTCCGATGCACCACTGCAGGTTTACAAATTCTCATTGGATATGAGACACAGAAATTGCATCGTGATTGATACAACACGCACTATGACGACTTCTGTCCAGGCGAGTAACGCAGCAAACGGTATATTTTGGAACCTTTCCTGGGAGCCCAGTAGTAGTTTGCGATGCACCACTGCAGGTTTACAAATTCTCATTGGATATAAAACACAGAAATTGCATTGTGATTGATACAACACGCACTATGACGACTTCTGTCCAGGGGAGTAACGCTGGAAACGGTATGTTTCGGAACCTTTCCTGGGAGCCCAGTAGTAGTTTCCGATGCACCACTGAAGGTTTACAAATTCTCATTGGATATGAGACACAGAAATTGCATCGTGATTGATACAACACGCACTATGACGACTTCTGTCCAGGCGAGTAACGCAGCAAACGGTATATTTTGGAACCTTTCCTGGGAGCCCAGTAGTAGTTTCCGATGCACCACTGCAGGTTTACAAATTCTCATTGGATATGAGACACAGAAATTGCATGGTGATTGATACTACACGTACTATGATGACTTCTGTCCAGGGGAGTAACGCTGGAATCGGTATATTTTGGAACCTTTCCTGGGAGCCCAGTAGTAGTTTCCGATTCACCACTGCAGGTTTACAAATTCTCATTGGATATAAAACACAGAAATTGCATGGTGATTGATACTACACGTACTATGACGACTTCTGTCCAGGGGAGTAACGCTGGAAACAGTATGTTTCGGAACCTTTCCTGGGAGCCCAGTAGTAGTTTCCGATGCACCACTGCAGGTTTACAAATTCTCATTGGATATAAAACAGAAATTGCATGGTGAATGATACAACACGTACTATGACGACTTCTGTCCAGGGGAGTAACGCTGGAAACGGTATGTTTCGGAACCTTTCCTGGGAGCCCAGTAGTAGTTTCCGATGCACCACTGCAGGTTTACAAATTCTCATTGGATATAAAACACAGAAATTGCATGGTGATTGATACAACACGTACTATGACGGCTTCTGTCCAGGGGAGTAACGCTGGAAACGGTATGTTTCGGAACCTTTCCTGGGAGCCCAGTAGTAGTTTCCGATGCACCACTGCAGGTTTACAAATTCTCATTGGATATGAGACACAGAAATTGCATCGTGATTGATACAACACGCACTATGACGACTTCTGTCCAGGCGAGTAACGCAGCAAACGGTATATTTTGGAACCTTTCCTGGGAGCCCAGTAGTAGTTTCCGATTCACCACTGCAGGTTTACAAATTCTCATTGGATATAAAACACAGAAATTGCATGGTGATTGATACAACACGTACTATGACGACTTCTGTCCAAGGGAGTAACGCTGGAAACGGTATGGATCAGCACCTTTCCTGGGAGCCCAGTAGTAGTTTCCGATGCACCACTGCAGGTTTACAAATTCTCATTGGATATGAGACACAGAAATTGCATTGTGATTGATACAACACGCACTATGACGACTTCTGTCCAGGCGAGTAACGCAGCAAACGGTATATTTTGGAAACTTTCCTGGGAGCCCAGTAGTAGTTTCCGATGCTCCACTGCAGGTTTACAAAATCTCATTGGATATAAAACACAGAAATTACATCGTGATTGATACAACACGCACTATGACGACTTCTGTCCAGGGGAGTAACGCTGGAAACGGTCTGTTTCCGAACCTTTCCTGGGAGCCCAGTAGTAGTATCCGATGCACCACTGCAGGTTTACAAATTCTCATTGGATATAAAACACAGAAATTGCATGGTGATTGATACTACACGTACTATGACGACTTCTGTTCAGGGGAGTAACGCTGGAAACGGTATGTTTCGGAACCTTTCCTGGGAGCCCAGTAGTAGTTTCCGATGCACCACAGCAGGTTTACAAATTCTCATTGGATATAAAACACAGAAATTGCATGGTGATTGATACAACACGTACTATGACGACTTCTGTCCAGGGGAGTAACGCTGGAAACGGTATGTTTCGGAACCTTTCCTGGGAGCCCAGTAGTAGTTTCCGATGCACCACTGCAGGTTTACAAATTCTCATTGGATATAAAACACAGAAATTGCATGGTGATTGATACAACACGTACTATGACGACTTCTGTCCAGGGGAGTAACGCTGGAAACCTTTATGTTTCGGAACCTTTCCTGGGAGCCCAGTAGTAGTTTCCGATGCACCACTGCAGGTTTACAAATTCTCATTGGATATGAGACACAGAAATTGCATCGTGATTGATACAACACGCACTATGACGACTTCTGTCCAGGGGAGTAACGCAGCAAACGGTATATTTTGGAACCTTTCCTGGGAGCCCAGTAGTAGTTTCCGATGCACCACTGCAGGTTTACAAATTCTCATTGGATATGAGACACAGAAATTGCATGGTGATTGATACTACACGTACTATGACGACTTCTGTCCAGGGGAGTAACGCTGGAAACGGTATATTTTGGAACCTTTCCTGGGAGCCCAGTAGTAGTTTCCGATTCACCACTGCAGGTTTACAAATTCTCATTGGATATAAAACACAGAAATTGCATGGTGATTGATACTACACGTACTATGACGACTTCTGTCCAGGGGAGTAACGCTGGAAACGGTATGTTTCGGAACCTTTCCTGGGAGCCCAGTAGTAGTTTCCGATGCACCACTGCAGGTTTACAAATTCTCATTGGATATAAAACACAGAAATTGCATGGTGATTGATACAACACGTACTATGACGACTTCTGTCCAGGGGAGTAACGCGGGAAACGGTATGTTTCGGAACCTTTCCTGGGAGCCCAGTAGTAGTTTCCGATGCACCACTGCAGGTTTACAAATTCTCATTGGATATGAGACACAGAAATTGCATCGTGATTGATACAACACGCACTATGACGACTTCTGTCCAGGCGAGTAACGCAGCAAACGGTATATTTTGGAACCTTTCCTGGGAGCCCAGTAGTAGTTTCCGATTCACCACTGCAGGTTTACAAATTCTCATTGGATATAATACACAGAAATTGCATGGTGATTGATACTACACGTACTATGACGACTTCTGTCCAGGGGAGTAACGCTGGAAACGGTATGTTTCGGAACCTTTCCTGGGAGCCCAGTAGTAGTTTCCGATGCACCACTGCAGATTTACAAATTCTCATTATATATAAAACACAGAAATTGCATGGTGATTGATACAACACGTACTATGACGACTTCTGTCCAGGGGAGTAACGCTGGAAACGGTATGGATCGGAACCTTTCCTGGGAGCCCAGTAGTAGTTTCCGATGCACCACTGCAGGTTTACAAATTCTCATTGGATATGAGACACAGAAATTGCATCGTGATTGATACAACACGCACTATGACGACTTCTGTCCAGGCGAGTAACGCAGCAAACGGTATATTTTTGAACCTTTCCTGGGAGCCCAGTAGTAGTTTGCGATGCACCACTGCAGGTTTACAAATTCTCATTGGATATAAAACACAGAAATTGCATGGTGATTGATACAACACGCACTATGACGACTTCTGTCCAGGGGAGTAACGCTGGAAACGGTATGTTTCGGAACCTATCCTGGGAGCCCAGTAGTAGTTTCCGATGCACCACTGCAGGTTTACAAATTCTCATTGGATATGAGACACAGAAATTGCATCGTGATTGATACAACACGCACTATGACGACTTCTGTCGAGGCGAGTAACGCAGCAAACGGTATATTTTGGAACCTTTCCTGGGAGCCCAGTAGTAGTTTCCGATGCACCACTGCAGGTTTACAAATTCTCATTGGATATGAGACACAGAAATTGCATGGTGATTGATACTACACGTACTATGACGACTTCTGTCCAGGTGAGTAACGCTGGAAACGGTATATTTTGGAACCTTTCCTGGGAGCCCAGTAGTAGTTTCCGATTCACCACTGCAGGTTTACAAATTCACATTGGATATAAAACACAGAAATTGCATGGTGATTGATACTACACGTACTATGACGACTTCTGTCCAGGGGAGTAACGCTGGAAACGGTATGTTTCGGAACCTTTCCTGGGAGCCCAGTAGTAGTTTCCGATGCACCACTGCAGGTTTACAAATTCTCATTGGATATAAAACACAGAAATTGCATGGTGATTGATACAACACGTACTATGACGACTTCTGTCCAGGGGAGTAACGCTGGAAACGGTATGTTTCGGAACCTTTCCTGGGAGCCCAGTAGTAGTTTCCGATGCACCACTGCAGGTTTACAAATTCTCATTGGATATAAAACACAGAAATTGCATGGTGATTGATACAACACGTACTATGACGACTTCTGTCCAGGGGAGTAACGCTGGAAACGGTATGTTTCGGAACCTTTCCTGGGAGCCCAGTAGTAGTTTCCGATGCACCACTGCAAGTTTTCAAATTCTCATTGGATATGAGACACAGAAATTGCATCGTGATTGATACAACACGCACTATGACGACTTCTGTCCAGGCGAGTAACGCAGCAAACGGTATATTTTTGAACCTTTCCTGGGAGCCCAGTAGTAGTTTGCGATTCACCACTGCAGGTTTACAAATTCTCATTGGATATAAAACACAGAAATTGCATGGTGATTGATACTACACGTACTATGACGACTTCTGTCCAGGGGAGTAACGCTGGAAACAGTATGTTTCGGAACCTTTCCTGGGAGCCCAGTAGTAGTTTCCGATGCACCACTGCAGGTTTACAAATTCTCATTGGATATAAAACACAGAAATTGCATGGTGAATGATACAACACGTACTATGACGACTTCTGTCCAGGGGAGTAACGCTGGAAACGGTATGTTTCGGAACCTTTCCTGGGAGCCCAGTAGTAGTTTCCGATGCACCACTGCAGGTTTACAAATTCTCATTGGATATAAAACACAGAAATTGCATGGTGATTGATACAACACGTACTATGACGACTTCTGTCCAGGGGAGTAACGCTGGAAACGGTATGTTTCGGAACCTTTCCTGGGAGCCCAGTAGTAGTTTCCGATGCACCACTGCAGGTTTACAAATTCTCATTGGATATGAGACACAGAAATTGCATGGTGATTGATACAACACGCACTATGACGACTTCTGTCCAGGCGAGTAACGCAGCAAACGGTATATTTTGGAATCTTTCCTGGGAGCCCAGTAGTAGTTTCCGATTCACCACTGCAGGTTTACAAATTCTCATTGGATATAAAACACAGAAATTGCATGGTGATTGATACAACACGTACTATGACGACTTCTGTCCAAGGGAGTAACGCTGGAAACGGTATGGATCGGAACCTTTCCTGGGAGCCCAGTAGTAGTTTCCGATGCACCACTGCAGGTTTACAAATTCTCATTGGATATGAGACACAGAAATTGCATTGTGATTGATACAACACGCACTATGACGACTTCTGTCCAGGCGAGTAACGCAGCAAACGGTATATTTTGGAAACTTTCCTGGGAGCCCAGTAGTAGTTTCCGATGCTCCACTGCAGGTTTACAAAATCTCATTGGATATAAAACACAGAAATTACATCGTGATTGATACAACACGCACTATGACGACTTCTGTCCAGGGGAGTAACGCTGGAAACGGTCTGTTTCCGAACCTTTCCTGGGAGCCCAGTAGTAGTTTGCGATGCACCACTGCAGGTTTACAAATTCTCATTGGATATGAGACACAGAAATTGCATCGTGATTGATACAACACGCACTATGACGACTTCTGTCCAGGCGAGTAACGCAGCAAACGGTATATTTTGGAACCTTTCCTGGGAGCCCAGTAGTAGTTTCCGATGCACCACTGCAGGTTTGCAAATTCTCATTGGATATAAAACACAGAAATTGCATGGTGATTGATACAACACGTACTATGACGACTTCTGTCCAGGGGAGTAACGCTGGAAACGGTATGGATCGGAACCTTTCGTGGGAGCCCAGTAGTAGTTTCCGATGCACCACTGCAGGTTTACAAATTCTCATTGGATATGAGACACAGAAATTGCATCGTGATTGATACAACACGCACTATGACGACTTCTGTCCAGGCGAGTAACGCAGCAAACGGTATACTTTGGAACCTTTCCTGGGAGCCCAGTAGTAGTTT
The DNA here is from genome assembly GCF_023864345.2 of Schistocerca serialis cubense. Classification (NCBI taxonomy): domain Eukaryota; kingdom Metazoa; phylum Arthropoda; class Insecta; order Orthoptera; family Acrididae; genus Schistocerca; species Schistocerca serialis. The sequence goes on along the minus strand of NC_064645.1, from coordinate 33,508,794 downwards.
CCGATGCACCACTGCAGGTTTACAAATTCTCATTGAAGACGGAAACAGAAACTGCATCGTGATTGATACAACATGTACTATGACGACTTCTGTCCAGGCGAGTAACGCAGCAAACTGACTGTACTTGGAATCTTTCCTGGGAGCCCAGTAGTAGTTATTGATGCGCCACTGCAGGTTTACTGTAACCCTTGGAGCTTCACATTGTCGATGGATCACAATAATTGCATCGGGATTTATTACACCAGGCACAATGTCGACTTCTGTCCAGGGGAGAAACGCTGCAAACGGTCTGTTTTGGAACCTTTCCTGGGAGCCCAGTAGTAGTTTTTGATGCACTGCTGCTGGTTTACTGTAACCCTTGGAGCTTCACATTGTCGATGGAACACAATAATTGCATCGGGATTTATTACACCAGGCACAATGTCGACTTCTGTCCAGGGGAGTAACGCAGCAAACGGTATATTTTGGAACCTTTCCTGGGAGCCCAGTAGTAGTTTCCGATGCACCACTGCAGGTTTGCAAATTCTCATTGGATATAAAACACAGAAATTGCATGGTGATTGATACAACATGTACTATGACGACTTCTGTCCAGGGGAGTAACGCTGGAAACGGTATGGATCGGAACCTTTCCTGGGAGCCCAGTAGTAGTTTCCGATGCACCACTGCAGGTTTACAAATTCTCATTGGATATGAGACACAGAAATTGCATCGTGATTGATACAACACGCACTATGACGACTTCTGTCCAGGCGAGTAACGCAGCAAATGGTATACTTTGGAACCTTTCCTGGGAGCCCAGTAGTAGTTTCCGATGCACCACTGCAGGTTTACAAATTCTCATTGAAGACGGAAACAGAAACTGCATCGTGATTGATACAACACGTACTATGACGACTTCTGTCCAGGTGAGTAACGCAGCAAACAGTCTGTACTTGGAATCTTTCCTGGGAGCCCAGTAGTAGTTATTGATGCGCCACTGCAGGTTTACTGTAACCCTTGGAGCTTCACATTGTCGATGGAACACAATAATTGCATCGGGATTTATTACACCAGGCACAATGTCGACTTTTGTCCATGGGAGTAACGCTGCAAACGGTCTGTTTTGGAACCTTTCCTGGGAGCCCAGTAGTAGTTTCCGATGCACCACTGCAGGTTTACAAATTCTCATTGGATATGAGACACAGAAATTGCATCGTGATTGATACAACGGTCACTATGACGACTTCGGTCCAGGCGAGTAACGCAGCAAACGGTATATTTTGGAACCTTTCCTGGGAGCCCAGTGGTAGTTTCCGATGCACCACAGCAGGTTTACAAATTATCATTGGATATAAAACACAGAAATTGCATGGTGATTGATACTACACGTACTATGACGACTTCTGTCCAGGGGAGTAACGCTGGAAACGGTATGTTTCGGAACCTTTCCTGGGAGCCCAGTAGTTGTTTCCGATGCACCACTGCAGGTTTACAAATTCTCATGGGATATAAAACACAGAAATTGCATCGTGATTGATACAACACGCACTATGACGACTTCTGTCCAGGGGAGTAACGCTGGAAACGGTCTGTTTCCGAACCTTTCCTGGGAGCCCAGTAGTAGTTTCCGATGCACCACTGCAGGTTTACAAATTCTCATTGGATAAGAGACACAGAAATTGCATCGTGATTGATACAACACGCACTATGACGACTTCTGTCCAGGCGAGTAACGCAGCAAACGGTCTATTTTGGAACCTTTCCTGGGAGCCCAGAAGTAGTTTCCGATGCACCACTGCAGGTTTACAAATTCTCATTGGATATAAAACACAGAAATTGCATGGTTATTGATACTACACGTACTATGACGACTTCTGTCCAGGGGAGTAACGCTGGAAACGGTATGTTTCGGAACCTTTCCTGGGAGCCCAGTAGTAGTTTCCGATGCACCACTGCAGGTTTACAAATTCTCATTGGATAGAAAACACAGAAATTGCATGGTGATTGATACAACACGTACTATGACGACTTCTGTCCAGGGGAGTAACGCTGGAAACGGTTTGTTTCGGAACCTTTCCTGGGAGCCCAGTAGTAGTTTCCTATGCACCACTGCAGGTTTACAAATTCTCATTGGATATAAAACACAGAAATTGCATGGTGATTGATACAACACGTACTATGACGACTTCTGTCCAGGGGAGTAACGCTGGAAACGGTTTGTTTCGGAACCTTTCCTGGGAGCCCAGTAGTAGTTTCCGATGCACCACTGCAGGTTTACAAATTCTCATTGGATATGAGACACAGAAATTGCATCGTGATTGATACAACACGCACTATGACGACTTCTGTCCAGGCGAGTAACGCAGCAAACGGTATATTATGGAACCTTTCCTGGGAGCCCAGTAGTAGTTTCCGATGCACCACTGCTAGTTTACAATTTGTCATTGGATATAAAACTCAGAAATTGCATGGTGACTGATACAACACGCACTATGACGACTTCTGTCCAGGGGAGTAACGCAGGAAACGGTATGTTTCGGAACCTTTCCTAGGAGCCCAGTAGTAGTTTCTGATGCACCACTGCAGGTTTACAAATTCTCATTAGATATGAGACACAGAAATTGCATCGTGATTGATACAACACGCACTATGACGACTTCTGTCCAGGCGAGTAACGCAGCAGACGGTATATTTTGGAACCTTTAAAGGGAGCCCAGTAGTAGTTTCCGATGCACCACTGCAGGTTTACAAATTCCCTTTAGATATAAAACACAGAAATTGCATGGTGATTGTTACAACACGCACTATGACGACTTCTGTCCAGGGGAGTAACGCTGGAAACGGTATGTTTCGGAACCTTTCCTGGGAGCCCAGTAGTAGTTTCCGATGCACAACTGCAGGTTTACAAATTCTCATTGGATATGAGACACAGAAATTGCATCGTGATTGATACAACACGCACTATGACGACTTCTGTCCAGGCGAGTAACGCAGCAAACGGTATATTTTGGAACCTTTCCTGGGAGCCCAGTAGTAGTTTCCGATTCACCACTGCAGGTTTACAAATTCTCATTGGATATAAAACACAGAAATTGCATGGTGATTGATACAACACGTACTATGACGACTTCTGTCCAGGGGAGTAACGCTGGAAACGGTATGGATCGGAACCTTTCCTGGGAGCCCAGTAGTAGTTTCCGATGCACCACTGCAGGTTTACAAATTCTCATTGGATATGAGACACAGAAATTGCATCGTGATTGATACAACACGCACTATGACGACTTCTGTCCAGGCGAGTAACGCAGCAAACGGTATATTTTGGAACCTTTCCTGGGAGCCCAGTAGTAGTTTCCGATGCACCACTGCAGGTTTACAAAATCTCATTGGATAGAAAACACAGAAATTGCATCGTGATTGATACAACACGCACTATGACGACTTCTGTCCAGGGGAGTAACGCTGGAAACGGTCTGTTTCCGAACCTTTCCTGGGAGCCCAGTAGTAGTTTCCGATGCACCACTGCAGGTTTACAAATTCTCATTGGATATAAAACACAGAAATTGCATGGTGATTGATACTACACGTACTATGACGACTTCTGTTCAGGGGAGTAACGCTGGAAACGGTATGTTTCGGAACCTTTCCTGGGAGCCCAGTAGTAGTTTCCGATGCACCACAGAAGGTTTACAAATTCTCATTGGATATAAAACACAGAAATTGCATGGTGATTGATACAACACGTACTATGACGACTTCTGTCCAGGGGAGTAACGCTGGAAACGGTATGTTTCGGAACCTTTCCTGGGAGCCCAGTAGTAGTTTCCGATGTACCACTGCAGGTTTACAAATTCTCATTGGATATAAAACACAGAAATTGCATGGTGATTGATACAACACGTACTATGACGATTTCTGTCCAGGGGAGTGACGCTGGAAACCTTTATGTTTCGGAACCCTTCCTGGGAGCCCAGTAGTAGTTTCCGATGCACCACTGCAGGTTTACAAATTCTCATTGGATATGAGACACAGAAATTGCATCGTGATTGATACAACACGCACTATGACGACTTCTGTCCAGGCGAGTAACGCAGCAAACGGTATGTTTTGGAACCTTTCCTGGGAGCCCAGTAGTAGTTTCCGATGCACCACTGCAGGTTTACAAATTCTCATTGGATATAAAACACAGAAATTGCATGGTGATTGATACAACACGCACTATGACGACTTCTGTCCAGGGGAGTAACGCTGGAAACGGTATGTTTCGGAACCTTTCCTGGGAGCCCAGTAGTAGTTTCCGATGCACCACTGCAGGTTTACAAATTCTCATTGGATATAAAACACAGAAATTGCATGGTGATTGATACAACACGTACTATGACGACTTCTGTCCAGGGGAGTAACGCTGGAAACGATATGTTTCGGAACCTTTCCTGGGACCCCAGTAGTAGTTTCCGATGCACCACTGCAGGTTTACAAATTCTCATTGGATATGAGACACAGAAATTGCATCGTGATTGATACAACACGCACTATGACGACTTCTGTCCAGGCGAGTAACGCAGCAAACGGTATATTTTGGAACCTTTCCTGGGAGCCCAGTAGTAGTTTGCGATGCACCACTGCAGGTTTACAAATTCTCATTGGATATAAAACACAGAAATTGCATTGTGATTGATACAACACGCACTATGACGACTTCTGTCCAGGGGAGTAACGCTGGAAACGGTATGTTTCGGAACCTTTCCTGGGAGCCCAGTAGTAGTTTCCGATGCACCACTGAAGGTTTACAAATTCTCATTGGATATGAGACACAGAAATTGCATCGTGATTGATACAACACGCACTATGACGACTTCTGTCCAGGCGAGTAACGCAGCAAACGGTATATTTTGGAACCTTTCCTGGGAGCCCAGTAGTAGTTTCCGATGCACCACTGCAGGTTTACAAATTCTCATTGGATATGAGACACAGAAATTGCATGGTGATTGATACTACACGTACTATGACGACTTCTGTCCAGGGGAGTAACGCTGGAATCGGTATATTTTGGAACCTTTCCTGGGAGCCCAGTAGTAGTTTCCGATTCACCACTGCAGGTTTACAAATTCTCATTGGATATAAATCACAGAAATTGCATGGTGATTGATACTACACGTACTATGACGACTTCTGTCCAGGGGAGTAACGCTGGAAACAGTATGTTTCGGAACCTTTCCTGGGAGCCCAGTAGTAGTTTCCGATGCACCACTGCAGGTTTACAAATTCTCATTGGATATAAAACACAGAAATTGCATGGTGAATGATACAACACGTACTATGACGACTTCTGTCCAGGGGAGTAACGCTGGAAACGGTATGTTTCGGAACCTTTCCTGGGAGCCCAGTAGTAGTTTCCGATGCACCACTGCAGGTTTACAAATTCTCATTGGATACAAAACACAGAAATTGCATGGTGATTGATACAACATGTACTATGACGACTTCTGTCCAGGGGAGTAACGCTGGAAACGGTATGTTTCGGAACCTTTCCTGGGAGCCCAGTAGTAGTTTCCGATGCACCACTGCAGGTTTACAAATTCTCATTGGATATGAGACACAGAAATTGCATCGTGATTGATACAACACGCACTATGACGACTTCTGTCCAGGCGAGTAACGCAGCAAACGGTATATTTTGGAACCTTTCCTGGGAGCCCAGTAGTAGTTTGCGATTCACCACTGCAGGTTTACAAATTCTCATTGGATATAAAACACAGAAATTGCATGGTGATTGATACAACACGTACTATGACGACTTCTGTCCAAGGGAGTAACGCTGGAAACGGTATGGATCGGAACCTTTCCTGGGAGCCCAGTAGTAGTTTCCGATGCACCACTGCAGGTTTACAAATTCTCATTGGATATGAGACACAGAAATTGCATTGTGATTGATACAACACGCACTATGACGACTTCTGTCCAGGCGAGTAACGCAGCAAACGGTATATTTTGGAAACTTTCCTGGGAGCCCAGTAGTAGTTTCCGATGCTCCACTGCAGGTTTACAAAATCTCATTGGATATAAAACACAGAAATTACATCGTGATTGATACAACACGCACTATGACGACTTCTGTCCAGGGGAGTAACGCTGGAAACGGTCTGTTTCCGAACCTTTCCTGGGAGCCCAGTAGTAGTTTCTGATGCACCACTGCAGGTTTACAAATTCTCATTGGATATAAAACACAGAAATTGCATGGTGATTGATACTACACGTACTATGACGACTTCTGTTCAGGGGAGTAACGCTGGAAACGGTATGTTTCGGAACCTTTCCTGGGAGCCCAGTAGTAGTTTCCGATGCACCACAGCAGGTTTACAAATTCTCATTGGATATAAAACACAGAAATTGCATGGTGATTGATACAACACGTACTATGACGACTTCTGTCCAGGGGAGTAACGCTGGAAACGGTATGTTTCGGAACCTTTCCTGGGAGCCCAGTAGTAGTTTCCGATGCACCACTGCAGGTTTACAAATTCTCATTGGATATAAAACACAGAAATTGCATGGTGATTGATACAACACGTACTATGACGACTTCTGTCCAGGGGAGTAACGCTGGAAACCTTTATGTTTCGGAACCTTTCCTGGGAGCTCAGTAGTAGTTTCCGATGCACCACTGCAGGTTTACAAATTCTCATTGGATATGAGACACAGAAATTGCATCGTGATTGATACAACACGCACTATGACGACTTCTGTCCAGGGGAGTAACGCAGCAAACGGTATATTTTGGAACCTTTCCTGGGAGCCCAGTAGTAGTTTCCGATGCACCACTGCAGGTTTACAAATTCTCGTTGGATATGAGACACAGAAATTGCATGGTGATTGATACTACACGTACTATGACGACTTCTGTCCAGGGGAGTAACGCTGGAAACGGTATATTTTGGAACCTTTCCTGGGAGCCCAGTAGTAGTTTCCGATTCACCACTGCAGGTTTACAAATTCTCATTGGATATAAAACACAGAAATTGCATGGTGATTGATACTACACGTACTATGACGACTTCTGTCCAGGGGAGTAACGCTGGAAACGGTATGTTTCGGAACCTTTCCTGGGAGCCCAGTAGTAGTTTCTGATGCACCACTGCAGGTTTACAAATTCTCATTGGATATAAAACACAGAAATTGCATGGTGATTGATACAACACGTACTATGACGACTTCTGTCCAGGGGAGTAACGCTGGAAACGGTATGTTTCGGAACCTTTCCTGGGAGCCCAGTAGTAGTTTCCGATGCACCACTGCAGGTTTACAATTTCTCATTGGATATGAGACACAGAAATTGCATCGTGATTGATACAACACGCACTATGACGACTTCTGTCCAGGCGAGTAACGCAGCAAACGGTATATTTTGGAACCTTTCCTGGGAGCCCAGTAGTAGTTTCCGATTCACCACTGCAGGTTTACAAATTCTCATTGGATATAATACACAGAAATTGCATGGTGATTGATACTACACGTACTATGACGACTTCTGTCCAGGGGAGTAACGCTGGAAACGGTATGTTTCGGAACCTTTCCTGGGAGCCCAGTAGTAGTTTCCGATGCACCACTGCAGATTTACAAATTCTCATTGGATATAAAACACAGAAATTGCATGGTGATTGATACAACACGTACTATCACGACTTCTGTCCAGGGGAGTAACGCTGGAAACGGTATGGATCGGAACCTTTCCTGGGAGCCCAGTAGTAGTTTCCGATGCACCACTGCAGGTTTACAAATTCTCATTGGATATGAGACACAGAAATTGCATCGTGATTGATACAACACGCACTATGACGACTTCTGTCCAGGCGAGTAACGCAGCAAACGGTATATTTTTGAACCTTTCCTGGGAGCCCAGTAGTAGTTTGCGATGCACCACTGCAGGTTTACAAATTCTCATTGGATATAAAACACAGAAATTGCATGGTGATTGATACAACACGCACTATGACGACTTCTGTCCAGGGGAGTAACGCTGGAAACGGTATGTTTCGGAACCTTTCCTGGGAGCCCAGTAGTAGTTTCCGATGCACCACTGCAGGTTTACAAATTCTCATTGGATATGAGACACAGAAATTGCATCGTGATTGATACAACACGCACTATGACGACTTCTGTCGAGGCGAGTAACGCAGCAAACGGTATATTTTGGAACCTTTCCTGGGAGCCCAGTAGTAGTTTCCGATGCACCACTGCAGGTTTACAAATTCTCATTGGATATGAGACACAGAAATTGCATGGTGATTGATACTACACGTACTATGACGACTTCTGTCCAGGGGAGTAACGCTGGAAACGGTATATTTTGGAACCTTTCCTGGGAGCCCAGTAGTAGTTTCCGATTCACCACTGCAGGTTTACAAATTCACATTGGATATAAAACACAGAAATTGCATGGTGATTGATACTACACGTACTATGACGACTTCTGTCCAGGGGAGTAACGCTGGAAACGGTATGTTTCGGAACCTATCCTGGGAGCCCAGTAGTAGTTTCCGATGCACCACTGCAGGTTTACAAATTCTCATTGGATATAAAACACAGAAATTGCATGGTGATTGATACAACACGTACTATGACGACTTCTGTCCAGGGGAGTAACGCTGGAAACGGTATGTTTCGGAACCTTTCCTGGGAGCCCAGTAGTAGTTTCCGATGCACCACTGCAGGTTTACAAATTCTCATTGGATATAAAACACAGAAATTGCATGGTGATTGATACAACACGTACTATGACGACTTCTGTCCAGGGGAGTAACGCTGGAAACGGTATGTTTCGGATCCTTTCCTGGGAGCCCAGTAGTAGTTTCCGATGCACCACTGCAGGTTTACAAATTCTCATTGGATATGAGACACAGAAATTGCATCGTGATTGATACAACACGCACTATGATGACTTCTGTCCAGGCGAGTAACGCAGCAAACGGTATATTTTGGAACCTTTCCTGGGAGCCCAGTAGTAGTTTGCGATTCACCACTGCAGGTTTACAAATTCTCATTGGATATAAAACACAGAAATTGCATGGTGATTGATACTACACGTACTATGACGACTTCTGTCCAGGGGAGTAACGCTGGAAACAGTATGTTTCGGAACCTTTCCTGGGAGCCCAGTAGTAGTTTCCGATGCACCACTGCAGGTTTACAAATTCTCATTGGATATAAAACACAGAAATTGCATGGTGAATGATACAACACGTACTATGACGACTTCTGTCCAGGGGAGTAACGCTGGAAATGGTATGTTTCGGAACCTTTCCTGGGAGCCCAGTAGTAGTTTCCGATGCACCACTGCAGGTTTACAAATTCTCATTGGATATAAAACACAGAAATTGCATGGTGATTGATACAACACGTACTATGACGACTTCTGTCCAGGGGAGTAACGCTGGAAACGGTATGTTTCGGAACCTTTCCTGGGAGCCCAGTAGTAGTTTCCGATGCACCACTGCAGGTTTACAAATTCTCATTGGATATGAGACACAGAAATTGCATGGTGATTGATACAACACGCACTATGACGACTTCTGTCCAGGCGAGTAACGCAGCAAACGGTATATTTTGGAATCTTTCCTGGGAGCCCAGTAGTAGTTTCCGATTCACCACTGCAGGTTTACAAATTCTCATTGGATATAAAACACAGAAATTGCATGGTGATTGATACAACACGTACTATGACGACTACTGTCCAAGGGAGTAACGCTGGAAACGGTATGGATCGGAACCTTTCCTGGGAGCCCAGTAGTAGTTTCCGATGCACCACTGCAGGTTTACAAATTGTCATTGGATATGAGACACAGAAATTGCATTGTGATTGATACAACACGCACTATGACGACTTCTGTCCAGGCGAGTAACGCAGCAAACGGTATATTTTGGAAACTTTCCTGGGAGCCCAGTAGTAGTTTCCGATGCTCCACTGCAGGTTTACAAAATCTCATTGGATATAAAACACAGAAATTACATCGTGATTGATACTACACGCACTATGACGACTTCTGTCCAGGGGAGTAACGCTGGAAACGGTCTGTTTCCGAACCTTTCCTGGGAGCCCAGTAGTAGTTTCCGATGCACCACTGCAGGTTTACAAATTCTCATTGGATATAAAACACAGAAATTGCATGGTGATTGATACTACACGTACTATGACGACTTCTGTTCAGGGGAGTAACGCTGGAAACGGTATGTTTCGGAACCTTTCCTGGGAGCCCAGTAGTAGTTTCCAATGCACCACAGCAGGTTTACAAATTCTCATTGGATATAAAACACAGAAATTGCATGGTGATTGATACAACACGTAATATGACGACTTCTGTCCAGGGGAGTAACGCTGGAAACGGTATGTTTCGGAACCTTTCCTGGGAGCCCAGTAGTAGTTTCCGATGCACCACTGCAGGTTTACTAATTCTCATTGGATATAAAACACAGAAATAGCATGGTGATTGATACAACACGTACTATGACAACTTCTGTCCAGGGGAGTAACGCTGGAAACCTTTATGTTTCGGAACCTTTCCTGGGAGCCCAGTAGTAGTTTCCGATGCACCACTGCAGGTTTACAAAATCTCATTGGATAGAAAACACAGAAATTGCATCGTGATTGATACAACACGCACTATGACGACTTCTGTCCAGGGGAGTAACGCTGGAAACGGTCTGTTTCCGAACCTTTCCTGGGAGCCCAGTAGTAGTTTCCGATGCACCACTGCAGGTTTACAAATTCTCATTGGATATAAAACACAGAAATTGCATGGTGATTGATACTACACATACTATGACGACTTCTGTTCAGGGGAGTAACGCTGGAAACGGTATGTTTCGACCCTTCCTGGGAGCCCAGTAGTAGTTTCCGATGCACCACAGAAGGTTTACAAATTCTCATTGGATATAAACCACAGAAATTGCATGGTGATTGATACAACACGTACTATGACGACTTCTGTCCAGGGGAGTAACGCTGGAAACGGTATGTTTCGGAACCTTTCCTGGGAGCCCAGTAGTAGTTTCCGATGCAGCACTGCAGGTTTACAAATTCTCATTGGATATAAAACACAGAAATTGCATGGTGATTGATACAACACGTACTATGACGATTTCTGTCCAGGGGAGTAACGCTGGAAACCTTTATGTTTCGGAACCTTTCCTGGGAGCCCAGTAGTAGTTTCCGATGCACCACTGCAGGTTTACAAATTCTCATTGGATATGAGACACAGAAATTGCATCGTGATTGATACAACACGCACTATGACGACTTCTGTCCAGGCGAGTAACGCAGCAAACGGTATGTTTTGGAACCTTTCCTGGGAGCCCAGTAGTAGTTTCCGATGCACCACTGCAGGTTTACAAATTCTCATTGGATATAAAACACAGAAATTGCATGGTGATTGATACAACACGCACTATGACGACTTCTGTCCAGGGGAGTAACGCTGGAAACGGTATGTTTCGGAACCTTTCCTGGGAGCCCAGTAGTAGTTTCCGATGCACCACTGCAGGTTTACAAATTCTCATTGGATATAAAACACAGAAATTGCATGGTGATTGATACAACACGTACTATGACGACTTCTGTCCAGGGGAGTAACGCTGGAAACGGTATGTTTCGGAACCTTTCCTGGGAGCCCAGTAGTAGTTTCCGATGCACCACTGCAGGTTTACAAATTCTCATTGGATATGAGACACAGAAATTGCATCGTGATTGATACAACACGCACTATGACGACTTCTGTCCAGGCGAGTAACGCAGCAAACGGTATATTTTTGAACCTTTCCTGGAAGCCCAGTAGTAGTTTGCGATTCACCACTGCAGGTTTACAAATTCTCATTGGATATAAAACACAGAAATTGCATGGTGATTGATACTACACGTACTATGACGACTTCTGTCCAGGGGAGTAACGCTGGAAACAGTATGTTTCGGAACCTTTCCTGGGAGCCCAGTAGTAGTTTCCGATGCACCACTGCAGGTTTACAAATTCTCATTGGATATAAAACACAGAAATTGCATGGTGAATGATACAACACGTACTATGACGACTTCTGTCCAGGGGAGTAACGCTGGAAACGATATGTTTCGGAACCTTTCCTGGGAGCCCAGTAGTAGTTTCCGATGCACCACTGCAGGTTTACAAATTCTCATTGGATATAAAACACAGAAATTGCATGGTGATTGATACAACACGTACTATGACGACTTCTGTCCAGGGGAGTAACGCTGGAAACGGTATGTTTCGGAACCTTTCCTGGGAGCCCAGTAGTAGTTTCCGATGCACCACTGCAGGTTTACAAATTCTCATTGGATATGAGACACAGAAATTGCATGGTGATTGATACAACACGCACTATGACGACTTCTGTCCAGGCGAGTAACGCAGCAAACGGTATATTTTGGAATCTTTCCTGGGAGCCCAGTAGTAGTTTCCGATTCACCACTGCAGGTTTACAAATTCTCATTGGATATAAAACACAGAAATTGCATGGTGATTGATACAACACGTACTATGACGACTTCTGTCCAAGGGAGTAACGCTGGAAACGGTATGGATCGGAACCTTTCCTGGGAGCCCAGTAGTAGTTTCCGATGCACCACTGCAGGTTTACAAATTCTCATTGGATATGAGACACAGAAATTGCATTGTGATTGATACAACACGCACTATGACGACTTCTGTCCAGGCGAGTAACGCAGCAAACGGTATATTTTGGAAACTTTCCTGGGAGCCCAGTAGTAGTTTCCGATGCTCCACTGCAGGTTTACAAAATCTCATTGGATATAAAACACAGAAATTACATCGTGATTGATACAACACGCACTATGACGAGTTCTGTCCAGGGGAGTAACGCTGGAAACGGTCTGTTTCCGAACCTTTCCTGGGAGCCCAGTAGTAGTTTCCGATGCACCACTGCAGGTTTACAAATTCTCATTGGATATAAAACACAGAAATTGCATGGTGATTGATACTACACGTACTATGACGACTTCTGTTCAGGGGAGTAACGCTGGAAACGGTATGTTTCGGAACCTTTCCTGGGAGCCCAGTAGTAGTTTCCGATGCACCACAGCAGGTTTACAAATTCTCATTGGATATAAAACACAGAAATTGCATGGTGATTGATACAACACGTACTATGACGACTTCTGTCCAGGGGAGTAACGCTGGAAACGGTATGTTTCGGAACCTTTCCTGGGAGCCCAGTAGTAGTTTCCGATGCACCACTGCAGGTTTACAAATTCTCATTGGATATAAAACACAGAAATTGCATGGTGATTGATACAACACGTACTATGACGACTTCTGTCCAGGGGAGTAACGCTGGAAACCTTTATGTTTCGGAACCTTTCCTGGGAGCCCAGTAGTAGTTTCCGATGCACCACTGCAGGTTTACAAAATCTCATTGGATAGAAAACACAGAAATTGCATCGTGATTGATACAACACGCACTATGACGACTTCTGTCCAGGGGAGTAACGCTGGAAACGGTCTGTTTCCGAACCTTTCCTGGGAGCCCAGTAGTAGTTTCCGATGCACCACTGCAGGTTTACAAATTCTCATTGGATATAAAACACAGAAATTGCATGGTGATTGATACTACACGTACTATGACGACTTCTGTTCAGGGGAGTAACGCTGGAAACGGTATGTTTCGGACCCTTCCTGGGAGCCCAGTAGTAGTTTCCGATGCACCACGGAAGGTTTACAAATTCTCATTGGATATAAAACACAGAAATTGCATGGTGATTGATACAACACGTACTATGACGACTTCTGTCCAGGGGAGTAACGCTGGAAACGGTATGTTTCGGAACCTTTCCTGGGAGCCCAGTAGTAGTTTCCGATGCACCACTGCAGGTTTACAAATTCTCATTGGATATAAAACACAGAAATTGCATGGTGATTGATACAACACGTACTATGACGATTTCTGTCCAGGGGAGTAACGCTGGAAACCTTTATGTTTCGGAACCTTTCCTGGGAGCCCAGTAGTAGTTTCCGATGCACCACTGCAGGTTTACAAATTCTCATTGGATATGAGACACAGAAATTGCATCGTGATTGATACAACACGCACTATGACGACTTCTGTCCAGGCGAGTAACGCAGCAAACGGTATGTTTTGGAACCTTTCCTGGGAGCCCAGTAGTAGTTTCCGATGCACCACTGCAGGTTTACAAATTCTCATTGGATATAAAACACAGAAATTGCATGGTGATTGATACAACACGCACTATGACGACTTCTGTCCAGGGGAGTAACGCTGGAAACGGTATGTTTCGGAACCTTTCCTGGGAGCCCAGTAGTAGTCTCCAATGCACCACTGCAGGTTTACAAATTCTCATTGTATATAAAACACAGAAATTGCATGGTGATTGATACAACACGTACTATGACGACTTCTGTCCAGGGGAGTAACGCTGGAAACGATATGTTTCGGAACCTTTCCTGGGACCCCAGTAGTAGTTTCCGATGCACCACTGCAGGTTTACAAATTCTCATTGGATATGAGACACAGAAATTGCATCGTGATTGATACAACACGCACTATGACGACTTCTGTCCAGGCGAGTAACGCAGCAAACGGTATATTTTGGAACCTTTCCTGGGAGCCCAGTAGTAGTTTGCGATGCACCACTGCAGGTTTACAAATTCTCATTGGATATAAAACACAGAAATTGCATTGTGATTGATACAACACGCACTATGACGACTTCTGTCCAGGGGAGTAACGCTGGAAACGGTATGTTTCGGAACCTTTCCTGGGAGCCCCGTAGTAGTTTCCGATGCACCACTGAAGGTTTACAAATTCTCATTGGATATGAGACACAGAAATTGCATCGTGATTGATACAACACGCACTATGACGACTTCTGTCCAGGCGAGTAACGCAGCAAACGGTATATTTTGGAACCTTTCCTGGGAGCCCAGTAGTAGTTTCCGATGCACCACTGCAGGTTTACAAATTCTCATTGGATATGAGACACAGAAATTGCATGGTGATTGATACTACACGTACTATGACGACTTCTGTCCAGGGGAGTAATGCTGGAATCGGTATATTTTGGAACCTTTCCTGGGAGCCCAGTAGTAGTTTCCGATTCACCACTGCAGGTTTACAAATTCTCATTGGATATAAAACACAGAAATTGCATGGTGATTGATACTACACGTACTATGACGACTTCTGTCCAGGGGAGTAACGCTGGAAACAGTATGTTTCGGAACCTTTCCTGGGAGCCCAGTAGTAGTTTCCGATGCACCACTGCAGGTTTACAAATTCTCATTGGATATAAAACACAGAAATTGCATGGTGAATGATACAACACGTACTATGACGACTTCTGTCCAGGGGAGTAACGCTGGAAACGGTATGTTTCGGAACCTTTCCTGGGAGCCCAGTAGTAGTTTCCG
Source organism: Schistocerca serialis cubense (assembly GCF_023864345.2). Classification (NCBI taxonomy): domain Eukaryota; kingdom Metazoa; phylum Arthropoda; class Insecta; order Orthoptera; family Acrididae; genus Schistocerca; species Schistocerca serialis. The sequence continues at coordinate 33,493,363 of NC_064645.1, read as the reverse complement.
ATGCACCACTGCAGGTTTACAAATTCTCATTGGATATAAAACACAGAAATTGCATGGTGATTGATACAACACGTACTATGACGACTTCTGTCCAGGGGAGTAACGCTGGAAACGGTATGTTTCGGAACCTTTCCTGGGAGCCCAGTAGTAGTTTCCGATGCACCACTGCAGGTTTACAAATTCTCATTGGATATGAGACACAGAAATTGCATCGTGATTGATACAACACGCACTATGACGACTTCTGTCCAGGCGAGTAACGCAGCAAACGGTATATTTTGGAACCTTTCCTGGGAGCCCAGTAGTAGTTTCCGATTCACCACTGCAGGTTTACAAATTCTCATTGGATATAAAACACAGAAATTGCATGGTGATTGATACAACACGTACTATGACGACTTCTGTCCAAGGGAGTAACGCTGGAAACGGTATGGATCGGAACCTTTCCTGGGAGCCCAGTAGTAGTTTCCGATGCACCACTGCAGGTTTACAAATTCTCATTGGATATGAGACACAGAAATTGCATTGTGATTGATACAACACGCACTATGACGACTTCTGTCCAGGCGAGTAACGCAGCAAACGGTATATTTTGGAAACTTTCCTGGGAGCCCAGTAGTAGTTTCCGATGCTCCACTGCAGGTTTACAAAATGTCATTGGATATAAAACACAGAAATTACATCGTGATTGATACAACACGCACTATGACGACTTCTGTCCAGGGGAGTAACGCTGGAAACGGTCTGTTTCCGAACCTTTCCTGGGAGCCCAGTAGTAGTTTCCGATGCACCACTGCAGGTTTACAAATTCTCATTGGATATAAAACACAGAAATTGCATGGTGATTGATACTACACGTACTATGACGACTTCTGTTCAGGGGAGTAACGCTGGAAACGGTATGTTTCGGAACCTTTCCTGGGAGCCCAGTAGTAGTTTCCGATGCACCACAGCAGGTTTACAAATTCTCATTGGATATAAAACACAGAAATTGCATGGTGATTGATACAACACGTACTATGACGACTTCTGTCCAGGGGAGTAACGCTGGAAACGGTATGTTTCGGAACCTTTCCTGGGAGCCCAGTAGTAGTTTCCGATGCACCACTGCAGGTTTACAAATTCTCATTGGATATAAAACACAGAAATTGCATGGTGATTGATACAACACGTACTATGACGACTTCTGTCCAGGGGAGTAACGCTGGAAACCTTTATGTTTCGGAACCTTTCCTGGGAGCCCAGTAGTGGTTTCCGATGCACCACTGCAGGTTTACAAATTCTCATTGGATATGAGACACAGAAATTGCATCGTGATTGATACAACACGCACTATGACGACTTCTGTCCAGGGGAGTAACGCTGGAAACGGTCTGTTTCCGAACCTTTCCTGGGAGCCCAGTAGTAGTTTCCGATGCACCACTGCAGGTTTACAAATTCTCATTGGATATAAAACACAGAAATTGCATGGTGATTGATACTACACGTACTATGACGACTTCTGTTCAGGGGAGTAACGCTGGAAACGGTATGTTTCGGAACCTTTCCTGGGAGCCCAGTAGTAGTTTCCGATGCACCACAGCAGGTTTACAAATTCTCATTGGATATAAAACACAGAAATTGCATGGTGATTGATACAACACGTACTATGACGACTTCTGTCCAGGGGAGTAACGCTGGAAACGGTATGTTTCGGAACCTTTCCTGGGAGCCCAGTAGTAGTTTCCGATGCACCACTGCAGGTTTACAAATTCTCATTGGATATAAAACACAGAAATTGCATGGTGATTGATACAACACGTACTATGACGACTTCTGTCCAGGGGAGTAACGCTGGAAACCTTTATGTTTCGGAACCTTTCCTGGGAGCCCAGTAGTGGTTTCCGATGCACCACTGCAGGTTTACAAATTCTCATTGGATATGAGACACAGAAATTGCATCGTGATTGATACAACACGCACTATGACGACTTCTGTCCAGGGGAGTAACGCAGCAAACGGTATATTTTGGAACCTTTCCTGGGAGCCCAGTAGTAGTTTCCGATGCACCACTGCAGGTTTACAAATTCTCATTGGATATGAGACACAGAAATTGCATGGTGATTGATACTACACGTACTATGACGACTTCTGTCCAGGGGAGTAACGCTGGAAACGGTATATTTTGGAACCTTTCCTGGGAGCCCAGTAGTAGTTTCCGATTCACCACTGCAGGTTTACAAATTCTCATTGGATATAAAACACAGAAATTGCATGGTGATTGATACTACACGTACTATGACGACTTCTGTCCAGGGGAGTAACGCTGGAAACGGTATGTTTCGGAACCTTTCCTGGGAGCCCAGTAGTAGTTTCCGATGCACCACTGCAGGTTTACAAATTCTCATTGGATATAAAACACAGAAATTGCATGGTGATTGATACAACACGTACTATGACGACTTCTGTCCAGGGGAGTAACGCTGGAAACGGTATGTTTCGGAACCTTTCCTGGGAGCCCAGTAGTAGTTTCCGATGCACCACTGCAGGTTTACAAATTCTCATTGGATATGAGACACAGAAATTGCATCGTGATTGATACAACACGCACTATGACGACTTCTGTCCAGGCGAGTAACGCAGCAAACGGTATATTTTGGAACCTTTCCTGGGAGCCCAGTAGTAGTTTCCGATTCACCACTGCAGGTTTACAAATTCTCATTGGATATAATACACAGAATTTGCATGGTGATTGATACTACACGTACTATGACGACTTCTGTCCAGGGGAGTAACGCTGGAAACGGTATGTTTCGGAACCTTTCCTGGGAGCCCAGTAGTAGTTTCCGATGCACCACTGCAGGTTTACAAATTCTCATTGGATATAAAACACAGAAATTGCATGGTGATTGATACAACACGTACTATGACGACTTCTGTCCAGGGGAGTAACGCTGGAAACGGTATGTTTCGGAAACTTTCCTGGGAGCCCAGTAGTAGTTTCCGATGCACCACTGCAGGTTTACAAATTCTCATTGGATATGAGACACAGAAATTGCATGGTGATTGATTCTACACGTACTATGACGACTTCTGTCCAGGGGAGTAACGCTGGAAACGGTATGTTTCGGAACCTTTCCTGGGAGCCCAGTAGTAGTTTCCGATGCACCACTGCAGGTTTACAAATTCTCATTGGATATGAGACACAGAAATTGCATGGTGATTGATACTACACGTACTATGACGACTTCTGTCCAGGGGAGTAACGCTGGAAACGGTATATTTTGGAACCTTTCCTGGGAGCCCAGTAGTAGTTTCCGATTCACCACTGCAGGTTTACAAATTCACATTGGATATAAAACACAGAAATTGCATGGTGATTGATTCTACACGTACTATGACGACTTCTGTCCAGGGGAGTAACGCTGGAAACGGTATGTTTCGGAACCTTTCCTGGGAGCCCAGTAGTAGTTTCCGATGCACCACTGCAGGTTTACAAATTCTCATTGGATATGAGACACAGAAATTGCATCGTGATTGATACAACACGCACTATGACGACTTCTGTCGAGGCGAGTAACGCAGCAAACGGTATATTTTTGAACCTTTCCTGGGAGCCCAGTAGTAGTTTGCGATTCACCACTGCAGGTTTACAAATTCTCATTGGATATAAAACACAGAAATTGCATGGTGATTGATACTACACGTACTATGACGACTTCTGTCCAGGGGAGTAACGCTGGAAACAGTATGTTTCGGAACCTTTCCTGGGAGCCCAGTAGTAGTTGCCGATGCGCCACTGCAGGTTTACAAATTCTCATTGGATATAAAACACAGAAATTGCATGGTGAATGATACAACACGTACTATGAGGACTTCTGTCCAGGGGAGTAACGCTGGAAACGGTATGTTTCGGAACCTTTCCTGGGAGCCCAGTAGTAGTTTCCGATGCACCACTGCAGGTTTACAAATTCTCATTGGATATAAAACACAGATATTGCATGGTGATTGATACAACACGTACTATGACGACTTCTGGCCAGGGGAGTAACGCTGGAAACGGTATGTTTCGGAACCTTTCCTGGGAGCCCAGTAGTAGTTTCCGATGCACCACTGCAGGTTTACAAATTCTCATTGGATATGAGACACAGAAATTGCATGGTGATTGATACAACACGCACTATGACGACTTCTGTCCAGGCGAGTAACGCAGCAAACGGTATATTTTGGAACCTTTCCTGGGAGCCCAGTAGTAGTTTCCGATTCACCACTGCAGGTTTACAAATTCTCATTGGATATAAAACACAGAAATTGCATGGTGATTGATACAACACGTACTATGACGACTTCTGTCCAAGGGAGTAACGCTAGAAACGGTATGGATCGGAACCTTTCCTGGGAGCCCAGTAGTAGTTTCCGATGCACCACTGCAGGTTTACAAATTCTCATTGGATATGAGACACAGAAATTGCATTGTGATTGATACAACACGCTCTATGACGACTTCTGTCCAGGCGAGTAACGCAGCAAACGGTATATTTTGGAAACTTTCCTGGGAGCCCAGTAGTAGTTTCCGATGCTCCACTGCAGGTTTACAAAATCTCATTGGATATAGAACACAGAAATTACATCGTGATTGATACAACACGCACTATGACGACTTCTGTCCAGGGGAGTAACGCTGGAAACGGTCTGTTTCCGAACCTTTCCTGGGAGCCCAGTAGTAGTTTCCGATGCACCACTGCAGGTTTACAAATTCTCATTGGATATAAAACACAGAAATTGCATGGTGATTGATACTACACGTACTATGACGACTTCTGTTCAGGGGAGTAACGCTGGAAACGGTATGTTTCGGAACCTTTCCTGGGAGCCCAGTAGTAGTTTCCGATGCACCACAGCAGGTTTACAAATTCTCATTGGATATAAAACACAGAAATTGCATGGTGATTGATACAACACGTACTATGACGACTTCTGTCCAGGGGAGTAACGCTGGAAACGGTATGTTTCGGAACCTTTCCTGGGAGCCCAGTAGTAGTTTCCGATGCACCACTGCAGGTTTACAAATTCTCATTGGATATAAAACACAGAAATTGCATGGTGATTGATACAACACGTACTATGACGACTTCTGTCCAGGGGAGTAACGCTGGAAACCTTTATGTTTCGGAACCTTTCCTGGGAGCCCAGTAGTAGTTTCCGATGCACCACTGCAGGTTTACAAATTCTCATTGGATATGAGACACAGAAATTGCATCGTGATTGATACAACACGCACTATGACGACTTCTGTCCAGGGGAGTAACGCAGCAAACGGTGTATTTTGGAACCTTTCCTGGGAGCCCAGTAGTAGTTTCCGATGCACCACTGCAGGTTTACAAATTCTCATTGGATATGAGACACAGAAATTGCATGGTGATTGATACTACACGTACTATGACGACTTCTGTCCAGGGGAGTAACGCTGGAAACGGTATATTTTGGAACCTTTCCTGGGAGCCCAGTAGTAGTTTCCGATTCACCACTGCAGGTTTACAAATTCTCATTGGATATAAAACACAGAAATTGCATGGTGATTGATACTACACGTACTATGACGACTTCTGTAGAGGGGAGTAACGCTGGAAACGGTATGTTTCGGAACCTTTCCTGGGAGCCCAGTAGTAGTTTCCGATGCACCACTGCAGGTTTACAAATTCTCATTGGATATAAAACACAGAAATTGCATGGTGATTGATACAACACGTACTATGACGACTTCTGTCCAGGGAAGTAACGCTGGAAACGGTATGTTTCGGAACCTTTCCTGGGAGCCCAGTAGTAGTTTCCGATGCACCACTGCAGGTTTACAAATTCTCATTGGATATAAAACACAGAAATTGCATGGTGATTGATACAACACGTACTATGACGACTTCTGTCCAGGGGAGTAACGCTGGAAACGGTATGTTTCGGAACCTTTCCTGGGAGCCCAGTAGTAGTTTCCGATGCACCACTGCAGGTTTACAAATTCTCATTGGATATGAGACACAGAAATTGCATCGTGATTGATACAACACGCACTATGACGACTTCTGTCCAGGCGAGTAACGCAGCAAACGGTATATTTTGGAACCTTTCCTGGGAGCCCAGTAGTAGTTTCCGATTCACCACTGCAGGTTTACAAATTCTCATTGGATATAAAACACAGAAATTGCATGGTGATTGATACTACACGTACTATGACGACTTCTGTCCAGGGGAGTAACGCTGGAAACGGTATGTTTCGGAACCTTTCCTGGGAGCCCAGTAGTAGTTTCCGATGCACCACTGCAGATTTACAAATTCTCATTGGATATAAAACACAGAAATTGCATGGTGATTGATACAACACGTACTATGACGACTTCTGTCCAGGGGAGTAACGCTGGAAACGGTATGTTTCGGAACCTTTCCTGGGAGCCCAGTAGTAGTTTCCGATGCACCACTGCAGGTTTACAAATTCTCATTGGATATGAGACACAGAAATTGCATCGTGATTGATACAACACGCACTATGACGACTTCTGTCCAGGCGAGTAACGCAGCAAACGGTATATTTTTGAACCTTTCCTGGGAGCCCAGTAGTAGTATGCGATGCACCACTGCAGGTTTACAAATTCTCATTGGATATAAAACACAGAAATTGCATGGTGATTGATACAACACGCACTATGACGACTTCTGTCCAGGGGAGTAACGCTGGAAACGGTATGTTTCGGAACCTTTCCTGGGAGCCCAGTAGTAGTTTCCGATGCACCACTGCAGGTTTGCAAATTCTCATTGGATATGAGACACAGAAATTGCATCGTGATTGATACAACACGCACTATGACGACTTCTGTCGAGGCGAGTAACGCAGCAAACGGTATATTTTGGAACCTTACCTGGGAGCCCAGTAGTAGTTTCCGATGCACCACTGCAGGTTTACAAATTCTCATTGGATATGAGACACAGAAATTGCATGGTGATTGATACTACACGTACTATGACGACTTCTGTCCAGGGGAGTAACGCTGGAAACGGTATATTTTGGAACCTTTCCTGGGAGCCCAGTAGTAGTTTCCGATTCACCACTGCAGGTTTACAAATTGTCATTGGATATAAAACACAGAAATTGCATGGTGATTGATACTACACGTACAATGACGACTTCTGTCCAGGGGAGTAACGCTGGAAACGGTATGTTTCGGAACCTTTCCTGGGAGCCCAGTAGTAGTTTCCGATGCACCACTGCAGGTTTACAAATTCTCATTGGATATAAAACACAGAAATTGCATGGTGATTGATACAACACGTACTATGACGACTTCTGTCCAGGGGAGTAACGCTGGAAACGGTATGTTTCGGAACCTTTCCTGGGAGCCCAGTAGTAGTTTCCGATGCACCACTGCAGGTTTACAAATTCTCATTGGATATAAAACACAGAAATTGCATCGTGATTGATACAACACGTACTATGACGACTTCTGTCCAGGCGAGTAACGCAGCAAAGAATCTGTACTTGGAATCTTTCCTGGGAGCCCAGTAGTAGTTATTGATGCGCCACTGCAGGTTTACAGTAACCCTTGGAGCTTCACATTGTCGATGGAACACAATAATTGCATCGGGATTTATTACACCAGGCACAATGTCGACTTCTGTCCAGATGAGTAACGCTGCAAACGGTCTGTTTTGGAACCTTTCCCGGGAGCCCAGTAGTAGTTTCCGATGCACCACTGCAGGTTTACAAATTCTCATTGAAGACGGAAACAGAAACTGCATCGTGATTGATAAAACACGTACTATGACGACTTCTGTCCAGGCGAGTAACGCAACAAACAGTCTGTACTTGGAATCTTTCCTGGGAGCCCAGTAGTAGTTATTGATGCGCCACTGCAGGTTTACTGTAACCCTTGGAGCTTCACATTGTCGATGGAACACAATAATTGCATCGGGATTTATTACACCAGGCACAATGTCGACTTCTGTCCAGGGGAGTAACGCTGCAAATGGTCTGTTTTGGAACCTTTCCTGGGAGCCCAGTAGTAGTTTCCGATGCACCACTGCAGGTTTACAAATTCTCATTGGATGTGAGACACAGAAATTGCATCGTGATTGATACAACACGCACTATGACGACCTCTGTCCAGGCGAGTAACGCAGCAAACGGTCTATTTTGGAACCTTTCCTGGGAGCCCAGTAGTAGTTTCCGATGCACCACTGCAGGTTTACAAATTCTCATTGGATATAAAACACAGAAATTGCATCGTGATTGATACAACACGCACTATGACGACTTCTGTCCAGGGGAGTAACGCTGGAAACGGTCTGTTTCGGAATCTTTCCTGGGAGCCCAGTAGTAGTTTCCGATGCACCACTGCAGGTTTACAAATTCTCATTGGATATGAGATACAGAAATTCCATCGTGATTGATACAACACGCACTATGACGACTTCTGTCCAGGCGAGTAACGCAGCAAACGGTCTATTTTGGAACCTTTCCTGGGAGCCCAGTAGTAGTTTCCGATGCACCACTGCAGGTTTACAAATTCTCATTCGATATAAAACACAGAAATTGCATGGTGATTGATACTACACGTACTATGACGACTTCTGTCCAGGGGAGTAACGCTGGGAACGGTATGTTTCGGAACCTTTCCTGGGAGCCCAGTAGTAGTTTCCGATGCACCACTGCAGGTTTACAAATTCTCATTGGATATAAAACACAGAAATTGCATCGTGATTGATACTACACGCACTATGACGACTTCTGTCCAGGGGAGTAACGCTGGAAACGCTCTGTTTCAGAACCTTTCCTGGGAGTCCAGTAGTAGTTTCCGATGCACCACTGCAGGTTTACAAATTCTCATTGGATATGAGACACAGAAATTGCATCGTGTTTGATACAACACGCACTATGACGACTTCTGTCCAGGCGAGTAACGCAGCAAACGGTCTATTTTGGAACCTTTCCTGGGAGCCCAGTAGTAGTTTCCGATGCACCACTGCAGGTTTACAAATTCTCATTGGATATAAAACACAGAAATTGCATGGTGATTGATACTACACGTACTATGACGACTTCTGTCCAGGGGAGTAACGCTGGAACGGTATGTTTCGGAACCTTTCCTGGGAGCCCAGTAGTAGTTTCCGATGCACCACTGCAGGTTTACAAGTTCTCATTGGATATAAAACACAGAAATTGCATGGTGATTGATACAACACGTACTATGACGACTTCTGTCCAGGGGAGTAACGCTGGAAACGGTATGTTTCGGAACCTTTCCTGGGAGCCCAGTAGTAGTTTCCGATGCACCACTGCAGGTTTACAAATTCTCATTGGATATGAGACACAGAAATTGCATCGTGATTGATACAACACGCACTATGACGACTTCTGTCCAGGCGAGTAACGCAGCAAACGGTATATTTTGGAACCTTTCCTGGGAGCCCAGTAGTAGTTTGCGATGCACCACTGCAGGTTTACATATTCTCATTGGATATAAAACACAGAAATTGCATGGTGATTGATACAACACGCACTATGACGACTTCTGTCCAGGGGAGTAACGCTGGAAACGGTATGTTTCGGAACCTTTCGTGGGAGCCCAGTAGTAGTTTCCGATGCACCACTGCAGGTTTACAAATTCTCATTGGATATGAGACACAGAAATTGCATCGTGATTGATACAACACGCACTATGACGAATTCTGTCCAGGCGAGTAGCGCAGCAAATAGTATATTTTGGAACCTTTCCTGGGAGCCCAGTAGTAGTTTCCGATGCACCACTGCAGGTTTACAAATTCTCATTGGATATAAAACACAGAAATTGCATGGTGATTGATACAACACGTACTATGACGACTTCTGTCCAGGGGAGTAACGCTGGAAACGGTATGGATCGGAACCTTTCCTGGGAGCCCAGTAGTAGTTTCCGATGCACCACTGCAGGTTTACAAATTCTCATTGGATATGAGACACAGAAATTGCATCGTGATTCATACAACACCCACTATGACGACTTCTGTCCAGGCGAGTAACGCAGCAAACGGTATATTTTGGAACCTTTCCTGGGAGCCCAGTAGTAGTTTCCGATGCACCACTGCAGGTTTACAAATTCTCATTGAAGACGGAAACAGAAACTGCATCGTGATTGATACAACACGTACTATGACGACTTCTGTCCATGGCGAGTAACGCAGCAAACAGTCTGTACTTGGAATCTTTCCTGGGAGCCCAGTAGTAGTTATTGATGCGCCACTGCAGGTTTACTGTAACCCTTGGAGCTTCACATTGTCGATGGAACACAATAATTGCATCGGGATTTATTACACCAGGCACAATGTCGACTTCCGTCCAGGGGTGTAACGCTGCAAACGGTCTGTTTTGGAACCTTTCCTGGGAGCCCAGTAGTAGTTTCCGATGCACCACTGCAGGTTTACAAATTCTCATTGAAGACGGAAACAGAAACTGCATAATGATTGATACAACACGTACTATGACGACTTCTGTCCAGGCGAGTAACGCAGCAAACAGTCTGTACTTGGAATCTTTCCTGGGAGCCCAGTAGTAGTTATTGATGCGCCACTGCAGGTTTACTGTAACCCTTGGAGCTTCACATTGTCGATGGAACACAATAATTGCATCGGGATTTATTACACCAGGCACAATGTCGACTTCTGTCCAGGGGAGTAACGCTGCAAACGGTCTGTTTTGGAACCTTTCCTGGGAGCCCAGTAGTAGTTTCCGATGCACCACTGCAGGTTTACAAATTCTCATTGAAGACGGAAACAGAAACAGCATCGTGATTGATACAACACGTACTATGACGACTTCTGTCCAGGCGAGTAACGCAGCAAACAGTCTGTACTTGGAATCTTTCCTGGGAGCCCAGTAGTAGTTATTGATGCGCCACTGCAGGTTTACTGTAACCCTTGGGGCTTCACATTGTCGATGGAACACAATAATTGCATCGGGATTTATTACACCAGGCACAATGTCGACTTCTGTCCAGGGGAGTAACGCTGCAAACGGTCTGTTTTGGAACCTTTCCTGGGAGCCCAGTAGTAGTTTCCGATGCACCACTGCAGGTTTACAAATTCTCATTGAAGACGGAAACAGAAACTGCATCATGATTGATACAACACGTACTATGACGACTTCTGTCCAGGCGAGTAACGCAGCAAACAGTCTGTACTTGGAATCTTTCCTGGGAGCCCAGTAGTAGTTATTGATGCGCCACTGCAGGTTTACTGTAACCCTTGGAGCTTCACATTGTCGATGGAACACAATAATTGCATCGGGATTTATTACGCCAGGCACAATGTCGACTTCTGTCCAGGGGAGTAACGCTGCAAACGGTCTGTTTTGGAACCTTTCCTGGGAGCCCAGTAGTAGTTTCCGATGCACCACTGCAGGTTTACAAATTCTCATTGAAGACGGAAACAGAAACTGCATCTTGATTGATACAACACGTACTATGACGACTTCTGTCCAGGCGAGTAACGCAGCAAACAGTTTGTACTTGGAATCTTTCCTGGGAGCCCAGTAGTAGTTATTGATGCGCCACTGCAGGTTTACTGTAACCCTTGGAGCTTCACATTGTCGATGGAACACAATAATTGCATCGGGATTTATTACACCAGGCACAATGCCGACTTCTGTCCAGGGGAGTAACGCTGCAAACGGTCTGTTTTGGAACCTTTCCTGGGAGCCCAGTAGTAGTTTCCGATGCACCACTGCAGGTTTACAAATTCTCATTGAAGACGGAAACAGAAACTGCATCATGATTGATACAACACGTACCATGACGACTTCTGTCCAAGCGAGTAACGCAGCAAACAGTCTGTATTTGGAATCTTTCCTGGGAGCCCAGTAGTAGTTATTGATGCGCCACTGCAGGTTTACTGTAACCCTTGGAGCTTCACATTGTCGATGGAACACAATAATTGCATCGGGATTTATTACACCAGGCACAATGTCGACTTCTGTCCAGGGGAGTAACGCTGCAAACGGTCTGTTTTGGAACCTTTATTGGGAGCCCAGTAGTAGTTTCCGATGCACCACTGCAGCTTTACAAATTCTCATTGAAGACGGAAACAGAAACTGCATCATGATTGATACAACACGTACTATGACGACTTCTGTCCAGGCGAGTAACGCAGCAAACAGTCTGTACTTGGAATCTTTCCTGGGAGCCCAGTAGTAGTTATTGATGCGCCACTGCAGGTTTACTGTAACCCTTGGAGCTTCACATTGTCGATGGAACACAATAATTGCATCGGGATTTATTACACCAGGCACAATGTCGACTTCTGTCCAGGGGAGTAACGCTACAAACGGTCTGTTTTGGAACCTTTCCTCGGAGCCCAGTAGTAGTTTCCGATGCACCACTGCAGGTTTACAAATTCTCATTGGATATGAGACACAGAAATTGCATCGTGATTGATACAACACGCACTATGACGACTTCTGTCCAGGCGAGTAACGCAGCAAACGGTCTATTTTGGAACCTTTCCTGGGAGCCCAGTAGTAGTTTCCGATGCACCACTGCTGGTTTACAAATTCTCATTGGATGTAAAACACAGAAATTGCGTGGTGATTGATACAACACGTACTATGACGACTTCTGTCCAGGCGAGTAACGCAGCAAACGGTCTATTTTGGAACCTTTCCTGGGAGCCCAGTAGTAGTTTCCGATGCACCACTGCTGATTTACAAATTCTCATTGAAGACGGAAACAGAAACTGCATCGTGATTGATACAACACACACTATGACGACTTCTGTCTAGGGGAGTAACGCTGCAAACGGTCTATTTTGGAACCTTTCCTGGGAGCCCAGAAGTAGTTTTCGATGCACCACTGCAGGTTTACAAATTCTCATTGAAGACGGAAACATAAACTGCATCGTGATTGATACAACACGTACTATGACGACTTCTGTCCAGGCGAGTAACGCAGCAAACAGTCTGTACTTGGAATCTTTCCTGGGAGCCCAGTAGTAGTTATTGATGCGCCACTGCAGGTTTACTGTAACCCTTGGAGCTTCACATTGTCGATGGAACACAATAATTGCATCGGGATTTATTACACCAGGCACAATGTCGACTTCTGTTTAGGGGAGTAACGCTGCAAACGGTCTGTTTTGGAACCTTTCCTGGGAGCCCAGTAGTAGTTTCCGATGCACCACTGCAGGTTTACCAATTCTCATTGGATATGAGACACAGAAATTGCATCGTGATTGATACAACACGCACTATGACGACTTCTGTCCAGGCGAGTAACGCAGGAAACGGTCTATTTTGGAACCTATCCAGGGAGCACAGTAGAAGTTTCCGATGCACCACTGCAGGTTTACAAATTCTCATTGGATATGAGACACAGAAATTGCATCGTGATTGATACAACACGCACTATGACGACTTCTGTCCAGGCGAGTAACGCAGCAAACGGTCTGTTTCGGAACCTTTCCTGGGAGCCCAGTAGTAGTTTCCGATGCACCACTGCAGGTTTACAAATTCTCATTGAAGACGGAAACAGAAACTGCATCGTGATTGATACAACACGTACTATGACGACTTCTGTCCAGGCGAGTAACGCAGCAAACAGTCTGTACTTGGAATCTTTCCTGGGAGCCCAGTAGTAGTTATTGATGCGCCACTGCAGGTTTACTGTAACCCTTGGAGCTTCACATTGTAGACGGAACACAATAATTGCATCGGGATTTATTACACCAGGCACAATGTCGACTTCTGTTTAGGGGAGTAACGCAGCGAACGGTCTATTTTGGAACCTTTCCTGGGAGCCCAGTAGTAGTTTGCGATGCACCACTGCTGGTTTACAAATTCTCATTGGATGTAAAACACAGAAATTGCATGGTGATTGATACAACACGTACTATGACGACTTCAGTCCAGGGGAGTAACGCTGGAAACGGTCTGTTTCGGAACCTTTCCTGGGAGCCCAGTAGTAGTTTCCGATGCACCACTGCAGGTTTACAAATTCTCATTGAAGACGGAAACAGAAACTGCATCGCGATTGATACAACACGTACTATGACGACTTCTGTCCAGGCGAGTAACGCTGCAAACGGTCTATTTTGGAACCTTTCCTGGGAGCCCAGTAGTAGTTTCCGATGCACCAGTGCAGGTTTACAAATTCTCATTGGATATGAGACACAGAAATTGCATCGTGATTGATACAACACGCACTATGACGACTTCTGTCCAGGCGAGTAACGCAGCAAACGGTCTATTTTGGAACCTTTCCTGGGAACCCAGTAGTAGTTTCCGATGCACCACTGCTGGTTTACAAATTCTCATTGAAGACGGAAACAGAAACTGCATCGTGATTGATACATCACGCACTATGACGACTTCTGTCCAGGGGAGTAACGCTGCAAACGGTCTATTTTGGAACCTTTCCTGGGAGCCCAGTAGTAGTTTCCGATGCACCACTGCAGGTTTACAAATTCTCATTGAAGACGGAAACAGAAACTGCATCGTGATTGATACAACACGTACTATGACGACTTCTGTCCGGGCGAGTAACGCAGCAAACGGTCTATTTTGGAACCTTCCCTGGGAGCCCAGTAGTAGTTTCCGATGCACCAGTGCAGGTTTACAAATTCTCATTGGATATGAGACACAGAAATTGCATCGTGATTGATACAACACGCACTATGACGACTTCTGTCCAGGCGAGTAACGCAGCAAACGGTCTGTTTCGGAACCTTTCCTGGGAGCCCAGTAGTAGTTTCCGATGCACCACTGCAGGTTTACAAATTCTCATTGAAGACGGAAACAGAAACTGCATCGTGATTGATACAACACGCACTATGACGACTTCTGTCCAGGGGAGTAACGCTGCAAACGGTTTGTTTTGGAACCTTTCCTGGGAGCCCAGTAGTAGTTTCCGATGCACCACTGCAGGTTTACAAATTCTCATTGAAGACGGAAACAGAAACTGCATCGTGATTGATACAACACGTACTATGACGACTTCTGTCCAGGCGAGTAACGCAGCAAACAGTCTGTACTTGGAATCTTTCAAAAAATGGCTCTGAGCACTATGGGACTCAACTGCTGAGGTCATTAGTCCCCTAGAACTTAGAACTACTTAAACCTAAGGACATCACAAACATCCATGCCCGAGGCAGGATTCGAACCCGCGACCGTAGCGGTCTTGCGGTTCCAGACTGCAGCGCCTTTAACCGCACGGCCACTTCGGCCGGCCTTTGGAATCTTTCCTGGGAGCCCAGTAGTAGTTATTGATGCGCCACTGCAGGTTTACTGTAACCCTTGGAGCTTCACATTGTCGATGGAACACAGTAATTGCATCGGGATTTATTACAGCAGGCACAATGTCGACTTCTGTTTAGGGGAGTAACGCTGCAAACGGTCTGTTTTGGAACCTTTCCTGGGAACCCAGTAGTAGTTTCCGATGCACCACTGCAGGTTTACAAATTCTCATTGGATATGAGACACAGAAATTGCATCGTGATTGATACAACACGCACTATGACGACTTCTGTCCAGGCGAGTAACGCAGCAAACGGTCTATTTTGGAACCTTTCCTGGGAGCCCAGTAGTAGTTTCCGATGCAGCACTGCAGGTTTACAAATTTTCATTGAAGACGGAAACAGAAACTGCATCGTGATTGATACAACACGCACTATGACGACTTCTGTCCAGGGGAGCAACGCTGCAAACAGTTTGTTTTGGAACCTTTCCTGGGAGCTCAGTAGTAGTTTCCGATGCACCACTGCAGGTTTACAAATTCTCATTGAAGACGGAAACAGAAACTGCATCGTTATTGATACAACACGTACTATGACGACTTCTGTCCAGGCGAGTAACGCAGCAAACGGTCTATTTTGGAACGTTTCCTGGGAGCCCAGTAGTAGTTTCCGATGCACCAGTGCAGGTTTACAAATTCTCATTGGATATGAGACACAGAAATTGCATCGTGATTGATACAACACGCACTATGACGACTTCTGTCCAGGCGAGTAACGCAGCAAACGGTCTGTTTCGGAACCTTTCCTGGGAGCCCAGTAGTAGTTTCCGATGGACCACAGCAGGTTTACAAATTCCCATTGAAGACGGAAACAGAAACTGCATCGTGATTGATACAACACGCACTATGACGACTTCTGTCCTGGGGAGTAACGCTGCAAACGGTTTGTTTTGGAACCTTTCCTGGGAGCCACGTAGTAGTTTCCGATGCACCACTGCAGGTTTACAAATTCTCATTGAAGACGGAAACAGAAACTGCATCGTGATTGATACAACACGCACTATGACGACTTCTGTCCAGGGGAGTAACGCTGCAAACGGTCTGTTTTGGAACCTTTCCTGGGAGCCCAGTAGTAGTTTCCGATGCACCACTGCAGGTTTACAAATTCTCATTGAAGACGGAAACAGAAACTGCATCGTGATTGATACAAGACGCACTATGACGACTTCTGTCCAGAGGAGTAACGCTGCAAACGGTTTGTTTTGGAACCTTTCCTGGGAGCCCAGTAGTAGTTTCCGATGCACCACTGCAGGTTTACAAATTCTCATTGAAGACGGAATCAGAAACTGCATCGTGATTGATACAACACGTTTTATGACGACTTCTGTCCAGGCGAGTAACGCAGCAAACAGTCTGTACTTGGAATCTTTCCTGGGAGCCCAGTAGTAGTTATTGATGCGCCACTGCAGGTTTACTGTAACCCTTGGAGCTTCACATTGTCGATGGAACACAATAATTGCATCGGGATTTATTACACCAGGCACAATGTCGACTTCTGTCCAGGGGAGTAACGCTGAAAACGGTCTGTTTTGGAACCTTTCCTGGGAGCCCAGTAGTAGTTTCCGATGCACCAGTGCAGGTTTACAAATTCTCATTGGATATAAAACACAGAAATTGCATGGTGATTGATACAACACATACTATGACGACTTCTGTCCAGGCGAGTAACGTAGCAAACGGTCTGTGCTTGGAACCTTTCCTGGGAGCCCAGTAGTAGTTATTGATGCGCCACTGCAGGTTTACTGTAACCCTTGGAGCTTCACATTGTCGATGGAACACAATAATTGCATCGGGATTTATTACACCAGGCACAATGTCGACTTCTGTCCAGGGGAGTAACGCTGCAAACGGTCTGTTTTGGAACCTTTCCTGGGAGCCCAGTAGTAGTTTTTGATGCACCGCTGCTGGTTTACTGTAACCCTTGGAGCTTCACATTGTCGATGGAACACAATAATTGCATCGGGATTTATTACACCAGGCACAATGTCGACTTCTGTCCAGGGGAGTAACGCTGCAAACAGTCTGTTTTGGAACCTTTCCTGGTAGCCCAGTAGTAGTTTCCGATGCACCAGTGCAGGTTTACAAATTCTCATTGGATATAAAACACAGAAATTGCATGGTGATTGATACAACACGTACTATGACGACTTCTGTCCAGGCGAGTAACGCAGCAAACGGTCTGTGCTTGGAACCTTTCCTGGGAGCCCAGTAGTAGTTATTGATGCGCCACTGCAGGTTCACTGTAACCCTTGGAGCTTCACATTGTCGATGGAATACAATAATTGCATCGGGATTTATTACACCAGGCACAATGTCGACTTCTGTCCAGGGGAGTAACGCTGCAAACGGTCTGTTTTGGAACCTTTCCTGGGAGCCCAGTAGTAGTTTTTGATGCACCGCTGCTGGTTTACTGTAACCCTTGGAGCTTCACATTGTCGATGGAACACAATAATTGCATCGGGATTTATTACACCAGGCACAATGTCGACTTCTGTCCAGGGGAGTAACGCTGCAAACGGTCTGTTTTGGAACCTTTCCTGGGAGCCCAGTAGTAGTTTCCGATGCACCAGTGCAGGTTTACAAATTCTCATTGGATATAAAACACAGAAATTGCATGGAGATTGATACAACACGTACTATGACGACTTCTGTCCAGGCGAGTAACGCAGCAAACGGTCTGTGTTTGGAACCTTTCCTGGGAGCCCAGTAGTAGTTATTGATGCGCCACTGCAGGTTTACTGTAACCCTTGGAGCTTCACATTGTCGATGGAACACAATAATTGCATCGGGATTTATTACACCAGGCACAATTTCGACTTCTGTCCAGGGGAGTAACGCTGCAAACGGTCTGTTTTGGAACCTTTCCTGGGAGCCCAGTAGTAGTTTCCGATGCACCAGTGCAGGTTTACAAATTCTCATTGGATATAAAACACAGAAATTGCATGGTGATTGATACAACACGTACTATGACGACTTCTGTCCAGGCGAGTAACGCAGCAAACGGTCTGTGCTTGGAACCTTTCCTGGGAGCCCAGTAGTAGTTATTGATGCGCCACTGCAGGTTTACTGTAACCCTTGGAGCTTCACATTGTCGATGGAACACAATTATTGCATCGGGATTTATTACACCAGGCACAATGTCGACTTCTGTCCAGGGGAGTAACGCTGCAAACGGTCTGTTTTGGAACCTTTCCTGGGAGCCCAGTAGTAGTTTTTGATGCACCGCTGCTGGTTTACTGTAACCCTTGGAGCTTCACATTGTCGATGGAACACAATAATTGCATCGGGATTAATTACACCAGGCACAATGTCGACTTCTGTCCAGGGGAGTAACGCTGCAAACGGTCTGTTTTGGAACCTTTCCAGGGAGCCCAGTAGTAGTTTCCGATGCACCAGTGCAGGTTTACAAATTCTCATTGGATATAAAACACAGAAATTGCATGGTGATTGATACAACACGTACTATGACGACTTCTGTCCAGGCGAGTAACGCAGCAAACGGTCTGTGCTTGGAACCTTTCCTGGGAGCCCAGTAGTAGTTATTGATGCGCCACTGCAGGTTTACTGTAACCCTTGGAGCTTCACATTGTCGATGGAACACAATAATTGCATCGGGATTTATTACACCAGGCACAATGTCGACTTCCGTCCAGGGGAGTAACGCTGCAAACGGTCTGTTTTGGAACCTTTCCTGGGAGCCCAGTAGTAGTTTTTGATGCACCGCTGCTGGTTTACTGTAACCCTTGGAGCTTCACATTGTCGATGGAACACAATAATTGCATCGGGATTTATTACACCAGGCACAATGTCGACTTCTCTCCAGGGGAGTAACGCTGCAAACGGTCTGTTTTGGAACCTTTCCTGGGAACCCAGTAGTAGTTTCCGATGCACCAGTGCAGGTTTACAAATTCACATTGGATATAAAACACAGAAATTGCATGGTGATCGATACAACACGTACTATGACGACTTCTGTCCAGGCGAGTAACGCAGCAAACGGTCTGTGCTTGGAACCTTTCCGGGGAGTCAGTAGTAGTTATTGATGCGCCACTGCAGGTTTACTGTAACCCTTGGAGCTTCACATTGTCGATGGAACACAATAATTGCATCGGGATTTATTACACCAGGCACAATGTCGACTTCCGTCCAGGGGAGTAACGCTGCAAACGGTCTGTTTTGGAACCTTTCCTGGGAGCCCAGTAGTAGTTTTTGATGCACCGCTGCTGGTTTACTGTAACCCTTGGAGCTTCACATTGTCGATGGAACACAATAATTGCATCGGGATTTATTACACCAGGCACAATGTCGACTTCTCTCCAGGGGAGTAACGCTGCAAACGGTCTGTTTTGGAACCTTTCCTGGGAGCCCAGTAGTAGTTTCCGATGCACCAGTGCAGGTTTACAAATTCTCATTGGATATAAAACACAGAAATTGCATGGTGATTGATACAACACGTACTATGACGACTTCTGTCCAGGCGAGTAACGCAGCAAACGGTCTGTGCTTGGAACCTTTCCTGGGAGCCCAGTAGTAGTTATTGATGCGCCACTGCAGGTTTACTGTAACCCTTGAGCTTCACATTGTCGATGGAACACAATAATTGCATCGGGATTTATTACAACAGGCACAATGTCGACTTCTGGTCAGGGGAGTAACGCTGCAAACGGTCTGTTTTGGAACCTATCCTGGGAGCCCAGTGTAGTTTTTGATGCACCGCTGCTGGTTTACTGTAACCCTTGGAGCTTCACATTGTCGATGGAACACAATAATTGCATCGGGATTTATTACACCAGGCACAATGTCGACTTCTGTCCAGGGGAGTAACGCTGTAAACGGTCTGTTTTGGAAACTTTCCTGGGAGCCCAGTAGTAGTTTCCGATGCACCAGTGCAGGTTTACAAATTTTCATTGGATATAAAACACAGAAATTGCATGGTGATTGATACAACACGTACTATGACGACTTCTGTCCAGGCGAGTAACGCAGCAAACGGTCTGTGCTTGGAACCTTTCCTGGGAGCCCAGTAGTAGTTATTGATGCGCCACTGCAGGTTTACTGTAACCCTTGGAGCTTCACATTGTCGATGGAACACAATAATTGCATCGGGATTTATTACACCAGGCACAATGTCGACTTCTGTCCAGGGGAGTAACGCTGCAAACGGTCTGTTTTGGAACCTTTCCTGGGAGCCCAGTAGTAGTTTTTGATGCACCGCTGCTGGTTTACTGTAACCCATGTAGCTTCACATTGTCGATGGAACACAATAATTGCATCGGGATTTATTACACCAGGCACAATGTCGACTTCTCTCCAGGGGAGTAACGCTGCAAACGGTCTGTTTTGGAACCTTTCCTGGGAGCCCAGTAGTAGTTTCCGATGCACCAGTGCAGGTTTACAAATTCTCATTGGATATAAAACACAGAAATTGCATGGTGATTGATACAACACGTACTATGACGACTTCTGTCCAGGCGAGTAACGCAGCAAACGGTCTGTGCTTGGAACCTTTCCTGGGAGCCCAGTAGTAGTTATTGATGCGCCACTGCAGGTTTACTGTAACCCTTGGAGCTTCACATTGTCGATGGAACACAATAATTGCATCGGGATTTATTACACCAGGCACAATGTCGACTTCTGTCCAGGGGAGTAACGCTGCAAACGGTCTGTTTTGGAACCTTTCCTGGGAGCCCAGTAGTAGTTTCCGATGCACCAGTGCAGGTTTACAAATTCTCATTGGATATAAAACACAGAAATTGCATGGTGATTGATACAACACGTACTA
Source organism: Schistocerca serialis cubense (assembly GCF_023864345.2). NCBI lineage: Eukaryota > Metazoa > Arthropoda > Insecta > Orthoptera > Acrididae > Schistocerca > Schistocerca serialis. The sequence goes on along the minus strand of NC_064645.1, from coordinate 33,472,300 downwards.
TGACGACTTCTGTCCAGGCGAGTAACGCAGCAAACGGTCTGTGCTTGGAACCTTTCCTGGGAGCCCAGTAGTAGTTTTTGATGCACCGCTGCTGGTTTACTGTAACCCTTGGAGCTTCACATTGTCGATGGAACACAATAATTGCATCGGGATTTATTACACCAGGCACAATGTCGACTTCTGTCCAGGGGAGTAACGCTGCAAACGGTCTGTTTTGGAACCTTTCCTGGGAGCCCAGTAGTAGTTTCCGATGCACCAGTGCATGTTTACAAATTCTCATTGGATATAAAACACAGAAATTGCATGGTGATTGATACAACACGTACTATGACGACTTCTGTCCAGGCGAGTAACGCAGCAAACGGTCTGTGCTTGGAACCTTTCCTGGGAGCCCAGTAGTAGTTATTGATGCGCCACTGCAGGTTTACTGTAACCCTTGGAGCTTCACATTGTCGATGGAACACAATAATTGCATCGGGATTTATTACACCAGGCACAATGTCGACTTCTGTCCAGGGGAGTAACGCTGCAAACGGTCTGTTTTGGAACCTTTCCTGGGAGCCCAGTAGTAGTATTTGATGCACCGCTGCTGGTTTACTGTAACCCTTGGAGCTTCACATTGTCGATGGAACACAATAATTGCATCGGGATTTATTATACCAGGCACAATGTCGACTTCTGTCCAGGGGAGTAACGCTGCAAACGGTATGTTTGGGAACCTTTCCTGGGAGCCCAGTAGTAGTTTCCGATGCACCACTGCAGGTTTACAAATTCTCATTGGATATAAAACACAGAAACTGCATGGTGATTGATACAACACGTACTATGACGACTTCTGTCCAGGCGAGTAACGCAGCAAACGGTCTGTGCTTGGAACCTTTCCTGGGAGCCCAGTAGTAGTTATTGATGCGCCACTGCAGGTTTACTGTAACCCTTGGAGCTCCATATTGTCGATGGAACACAATAATTGCATCGGGATTTATTACACCAGGCACAATGTCGACATCCGTCCAGGGGAGTAACGCTGCAAACGGTCTGTTTTGGAACCTTTCCTGGGAGCCCAGTAGTAGTTTTTGATGCACCGCTGCTGGTTTACTGTAACCCATGGAGCTTCACATTGTCGATGGAACACAATAATTGCATCGGGATTTATTACACCAGGCACAATGTCGACTTCTCTCCAGGGGAGTAACGCTGCAAATGGTCTGTTTTGGAACCTTTCCTGGGAGCCCAGTAGTAGTTTCCGATGCACCACTGCAGGTTTACAAATTCTCATTGGATATAAAACACAGAAATTGCATGGTGATTGATACAACACGTACTATGACGACTTCTGTCCAGGCGAGTAACGCAGCAAACGGTCTGTGCTTGGAACCCTTCCTGGGAGCCCAGTAGTAGTTATTGATGCGCCACTGCAGGTTTACTGTAACCCTTGGAGCTTCACATTGTCGATGGAACACAATAATTGCATCGGGATTTATTACACCAGGCACAATGTCGACTTCTGTCCAGGGGAGTAACGCTGCAAACGGTCTGTTTTGGAACCTATCCTGGGAGCCCAGTGTAGTTTTTGATGCACCGCTGCTGGTTTACTGTAACCCTTGGAGCTTCACATTGTCGATGGAACACAATAATTGCATCGGGATTTATTACACCAGGCACAATGTCGACTTCTGTCCAGGGGAGTAACGCTGTAAACGGTCTGTTTTGGAAACTTTCCTGGGAGCCCAGTAGTAGTTTCCGATGCACCAGTGCAGGTTTACAAATTCTCATTGGATATAAAACACAGAAATTGCATGGTGATTGATACAACACGTACTATGACGACTTCTGTCCAGGCGAGTAATGCAGCAAAAGGTCTGTGCTTGGAACCTTTCCTGGGAGCCCAGTAGTAGTTATTGATGCGCCACTGCAGGTTTACTGTAACCCTTGGAGCTTCACATTGTCGATGGAACACAATAATTGCATCGGGATTTATTACACCAGGCACAATGTCGACTTCTGTCCAGGGGAGTAACGCTGCAAACGGTCTGTTTTGGAACCTTTCCTGGGAGCCCAGTAGTAGTTTTTGATGCACCGCTGCTGGTTTACTGTAACCCTTGGAGCTTCACATTGTCGATGGAACACAATAATTGCATCGGGATTTATTACACCAGGCACAATGTCGACTTCTGTCCAGGGGAGTAACGCTGCAAACGGTCTGTTTTGGAACCTTTCCTGGGAGCCCAGTAGTAGTTTCCGATGCACCACTGCAGGTTTACAAATTCTCATTGGATATAAAACACAGAAATTGCATGGTGAATGATACAACACGTACTATGACGACTTCTGTCCAGGCGAGTAACGCAGCAAACGGTCTGTGCTTGGAACCTTTCCTGGGAGCCCAGTAGTAGTTATTGATGCGCCACTGCAGGTTTACTGTAACCCTTGAGCTTCACATTGTCGATGGAACACAATAATTGCATCGGGATTTATTACAACAGGCACAATGTCGACTTTTGGTCAGGGGAGTAACGCTGCAAACGGTCTGTTTTGGAACCTATCCTGGGAGCCCAGTGTAGTTTTTGATGCACCGCTGCTGGTTTACTGTAACCCTTGGAGCTTCACATTGTCGATGGAACACAATAATTGCATCGGGATTTATTACACCAGGCACAATGTCGACTTCTGTCCAGGGGAGTAACGCTGTAAACGGTCTGTTTTGGAAACTTTCCTGGGAGCCCAGTAGTAGTTTCCGATGCACCAGTGCAGGTTTACAAATTTTCATTGGATATAAAACACAGAAATTGCATGGTGATTGATACAACACGTACTATGACGACTTCTGTCCAGGCGAGTAACGCTGCAAACGGTCTGTGCTTGGAACCTTTCCTGGGAGCCCAGTAGTAGTTATTGATGCGCCACTGCAGGTTTACTGTAACCCTTGGAGCTTCACATTGTCGATGGAACACAATAATTGCATCGGGATTTATTACACCAGGCACAATGTCGACTTCTGTCCAGGGGAGTAACGCTGCAAACGGTCTGTTTTGGAACCTTTCCTGGGAGCCCAGTAGTAGTTTTTGATGCACCGCTGCTGGTTTACTGTAACCCTTGTAGCTTCACATTGTCGATGGAACACAATAATTGCATCGGGATTTATTACACCAGGCACAATGTCGACTTCTCTCCAGGGGAGTAACGCTGCAAACGGTCTGTTTTGGAACCTTTCCTGGGAGCCCAGTAGTAGTTTCCGATGCACCAGTGCAGGTTTACAAATTCTCATTGGATATAAAACACAGAAATTGCATGGTGATTGATACAACACGTACTATGACGACTTCTGTCCAGGCGAGTAACGCAGCAAACGGTCTGTGCTTGGAACCTTTCCTGGGAGCCCAGTAGTAGTTATTGATGCGCCACTGCAGGTTTACTGTAACCCTTGGAGCTTCACATTGTCGATGGAACACAATAATTGCATCGGGATTTATTACACCAGGCACAATGTCGACTTCTGTCCAGGGGAGTAACGCTGCAAACGGTCTGTTTTGGAACCTTTCCTGGGAGCCCAGTAGTAGTTTCCGATGCACCAGTGCAGGTTTACAAATTCTCATTGGATATAAAACACAGAAATTGCATGGTGATTGATACAACACGTACTATGACGACTTCTGTCCAGGCGAGTAACGCAGCAAACGGTCTGTGCTTGGAACCTTTCCTGGGAGCCCAGTAGTAGTTTTTGATGCACCGCTGCTGGTTTACTGTAACCCTTGGAGCTTCACATTGTCGATGGAACACAATAATTGCATCGGGATTTATTACACCAGGCACAATGTCGACTTCTGTCCAGGGGAGTAACGCTGCAAACGGTCTGTTTTGGAACCTTTCCTGGGAGCCCAGTAGTAGTTTCCGATGCACCAGTGCATGTTTACAAATTCTCATTGGATATAAAACACAGAAATTGCATGGTGATTGATACAACACGTACTATGACGACTTCTGTCCAGGCGAGTAACGCAGCAAACGGTCTGTGCTTGGAACCTTTCCTGGGAGCCCAGTAGTAGTTATTGATGCGCCACTGCAGGTTTACTGTAACCCTTGGAGCTTCACATTGTCGATGGAACACAATAATTGCATCGGGATTTATTACACCAGGCACAATGTCGACTTCTGTCCAGGGGAGTAACGCTGCAAACGGTCTGTTTTGGAACCTTTCCTGGGAGCCCAGTAGTAGTATTTGATGCACCGCTGCTGGTTTACTGTAACCCTTGGAGCTTCACATTGTCGATGGAACACAATAATTGCATCGGGATTTATTATACCAGGCACAATGTCGACTTCTGTCCAGGGGAGTAACGCTGCAAACGGTAAGTTTGGGAACCTTTCCTGGGAGCCCAGTAGTAGTTTCCGATGCACCACTGCAGGTTTACAAATTCTCATTGGATATAAAACACAGAAACTGCATGGTGATTGATACAACACGTACTATGACGACTTCTGTCCAGGCGAGTAACGCAGCAAACGGTCTGTGCTTGGAACCTTTCCTGGGAGCCCAGTAGTAGTTATTGATGCGCCACTGCAGGTTTACTGTAACCCTTGGAGCTTCATATTGTCGATGGAACACAATAATTGCATCGGGATTTATTACACCAGGCACAATGTCGACATCCGTCCAGGGGAGTAACGCTGCAAACGGTCTGTTTTGGAACCTTTCCTGGGAGCCCAGTAGTAGTTTTTGATGCACCGCTGCTGGTTTACTGTAACCCATGGAGCTTCACATTGTCGATGGAACACAATAATTGCATCGGGATTTATTACACCAGGCACAATATCGACTTCTCTCCAGGGGAGTAACGCTGCAAACGGTCTGTTTTGGAACCTTTCCTGGGAGCCCAGTAGTAGTTTCCGATGCACCACTGCAGGTTTACAAATTCTCATTGGATATAAAACACAGAAATTGCATGGTGATTGATACAACACGTACTATGACGACTTCTGTCCAGGCGAGTAACGCAGCAAACGGTCTGTGCTTGGAACCTTTCCTGGGAGCCCAGTAGTAGTTATTGATGCGCCACTGCAGGTTTACTGTAACCCTTGGAGCTTCACATTGTCGATGGAACACAATAATTGCATCGGGATTTATTACACCAGGCACAATGTCGACTTCTGTCCAGGGGAGTAACGCTGCAAACGGTCTGTTTTGGAACCTATCCTGGGAGCCCAGTGTAGTTTTTGATGCACCGCTGCTGGTTTACTGTAACCCTTGGAGCTTCACATTGTCGATGGAACACAATAATTGCATCGGGATTTATTACACCAGGCACAATGTCGACTTCTGTCCAGGGGAGTAACGCTGTAAACGGTCTGTTTTGGAAACTTTCCTGGGAGCCCAGTAGTAGTTTCCGATGCACCAGTGCAGGTTTACAAATTCTCATTGGATATAAAACACAGAAATTGCATGGTGATTGATACAACACGTACTATGACGACTTCTGTCCAGGCGAGTAACGCAGCAAAAGGTCTGTGCTTGGAACCTTTCCTGGGAGCCCAGTAGTAGTTATTGATGCGCCACTGCAGGTTTACTGTAACCCTTGGAGCTTCACATTGTCGATGGAACACAATAATTGCATCGGGATTTATTACACCAGGCACAATATCGACTTCTGTCCAGGGGAGTAACGCTGCAAACGGTCTGTTTTGGAACCTTTCCTGGGAGCCCAGTAGTAGTTTTTGATGCACCGCTGCTGGTTTACTGTAACCCTTGGAGCTTCACATTGTCGATGGAACACAATAATTGCATCGGGATTTATTACACCAGGCACAATGTCGACTTCTGTCCAGGGGAGTAACGCTGCAAACGGTCTGTTTTGGAACCTTTCCTGGGAGCCCAGTAGTAGTTTCCGATGCACCAGTGCAGGTTCACAAATTCTCATTGGATATAAAACACAGAAATTGCATGGTGATTGATACAACACGTACTATGACGACTTCTGTCCAGGCGAGTAACGCAGCAAACGGTCTGTGCTTGGAACCTTTCCTGGGAGCCCAGTAGTAGTTATTGATGCGCCACTGCAGGTTTACTGTAACCCTTGGAGCTTCACATTGTCGATGGAACACAATAATTGCATTGGGATTTATTACACCAGGCACAATGTCGACTTCTGTCCAGGGGAGTAACGCTGCAAACGGTCTGTTTTGGAACCTTTCCTGGGAGCCCAGTAGTAGTTTCCGATGCACCAGTGCAGGTTTACAAATTCTCATTGGATATAAAACACAGAAATTGCATGGTGTTTGATACAACACGTACTATGACGACTTCTGTCCAGGCGAATAACGCAGCAAACGGTCTGTGCTTGGAACCTTTCCTGGGAGCCCAGTAGTAGTTTTTGATGCACCGCTGCTGGTTTACTGTAACCCTTGGAGCTTCACATTGTTGATGGAACACAATAATTGCATCGGGATTTATTACACCAGGCACAATGTCGACTTCTGTCCAGGGGAGTAACGCTGCAAACGGTCTGTTTTGGAACCTTTCCTGGGAGCCCAGTAGTAGTTTCCGATGCACCAGTGCAGGTTTACAAATTCTCATTGGATATAAAACACAGAAATTGCATGGTGATTGATACAACACGTACTATGACGACTTCTGTCCAGGGGAGTAACGCAGCAAACGGTCTGTGTTTGGAACCTTTCCTGGGAGCCCAGTGGTAGTTATTGATGCGCCACTGCAGGTTTACTGTAACCCTTGGAGCTTCAAATTGTCGATGGAACACAATAATTGCATCGGGATTTATTACACCAGGCACAATGTCGACTTCTGTCCAGGGGAGTAACGCTGCAAACGGTCTGTTTTGGAACCTTTCCTGGGAGCCCAGTAGTAGTTTCCGATGCACCAGTGCAGGTTTACAAATTCTCATTGGATATAAAACACAGAAATTGCATGGTGATTGATACAACACGTACTATGACGACTTCTGTCCAGGCGAGTAACGCAGCAAACGGTCTGTGCTTGGAACCTTTCCTGGGAGCCCAGTAGTAGTTATTGATGCGCCACTGCAGGTTTACTGTAACCCTTGGAGCATCACATTGTCGATGGAACACAATAATTGCATCGGGATTTATTACACCAGGCACAATGTCGACTTCTGTCCAGGGGAGTAACGCTGCAAACGGTCTGTTGTGGAACCTTTCCTGGGAGCCCAGTAGTAGTTTTTGATGCACCGCTGCTGGTTTACTGTAACCCTTGGAGCTTCACATTGTCGGTGGAACACAATAATTGCATCGGGATTTATTACACCAGGCACAATGTCGACTTCTGTCCAGGGGAGTAACGCTGCAAACGGTCTGTTTGGGAACCTTTCCTGGGAGCCCAGTAGTAGTTTCCGATGCACCAGTGCAGGTTTACAAATTCTCATTGGATATAAAACACAGAAATTGCATGGTGATTGATACAACACGTACTATGACGACTTCTGTCCAGGCGTGTAACGCAGCAAACGGTCTGTGCTTAGAACCTTTCCTGGGAGCCCAGTAGTAGTTATTGATGCGCCACTGCAGGTTTACTGTAACCCTTGGAGCTTCACATTGTCGATGGAACACAATAATTGCATCGGGATTTATTACACCAGGCACAATGTCGACTTCTGTCCAGGGGAGTAACGCTGCAAACTGTCTGTTTTGGAACCTTTCCTGGGAGCCCAGTAGTAGTTTTTGATGCACCGCTGCTGGTTTACTGTAACCCTTGGAGCTTCACATTGTCGATGGAACACAATAATTGCATCGGGATTTATTACACCAGGCACAATGTCGACTTCTGTCCAGGGGAGTAACGCTGCAAACGGTCTGTTTTGGAACCTTTCCTGGGAGCCCAGTAGTAGTTTCCGATGCACCACTGCAGGTTTACAAATTCTCATTGGATATAAAACACAGAAATTGCATGGTGATTGATACAACACATACTATGGCGACTTCTGTCCAGGCGAGTAACGCAGCAAACGGTCTGTGCTTGGAACCTTTCCTGGGAGCCCAGTAGTAGTTTTTGATGCACCGCTGCTGGTTTACTGTAACCCTTGGAGCTTCACATTGTCGATGGAACACAATAATTGCATCGGGATTTATTACACCAGGCACAATGTCGACTTCTGTCCAGGGGAGTAACGCTGCAAACGGTCTGTTTTGGAACCTTTCCTGGGAGCCCAGTAGTAGTTTCAGATGCACCACTGGAGGTTTACAAATTCTCATTGGATATAAAACACAGAAATTGCATGGTCATTGATACAACACATACTATGACGACTTCTGTCCAGGCGAGTAACGCAGCAAACGGTCTGTGCTTGGAACCTATCCTGGGAGCCCAGTAGTAGTTTTTGATGCACTGCTGCTGGTTTACTGTAACCCTTGGAGCTTCACATTGTCGATGGAACACAATAATTGCATCGGGATTTATTACACCAGGCACAATGTCGACTTCTGACCAGGGGAGTACCGCTGCAAACGGACTGTTTTGGAACCTTTCCTGGGAGCCCAGTTGTAGTTTCCGATGCACCACTGCAGGTTTACAAATTCTCATTGGATATAAAACACAGATATTGCATGGTGATCGATACAACACGTACTATGAAGACTTCTGTCCAGGCGAGTAACGCAGCAAACGGTCTGTGCTTGGAACCTTTCCTGGGAGTCCAGTAGTAGTTTTTGATGCACCGCTGCTGGTTTACTGTAACCCTTGGAGCTTCACATTGTCGATGGAACACAATAATTGCATCGGGATTTATTACACCAGGCACAATGTCGACTTCTCTCCAGGGGAGTAACGCTGCAAACGGTCTGTTTTGGAACCTTTCCTGGGAGCCCAGTAGTAGTTTCCGATGCACCAGTGCAGGTTTACAAATTCTCATTGGATATAAAACACAGAAATTGCATGGTGATTGATACAACACATACTATGACGACTTCTGTCCAGGCGAGTAACGCAGCAAACGGTCTGTGCTCGGAACCTTTCCTGGGAGCCCAGTAGTAGTTTTTGATGCACCGCTGCTGGTTTACTGTAACCCTTGGAGCTTCACATTGTCGATGGAACACAATAATTGCATCGGGATTTATTACACCAGGCACAATGTCGACTTCTGTCCAGGGGAGTAACGCTGCAAACGGTCTGTTTTGGAACCTTTCCTGGGAGCCCAGTAGTAGTTTCCGATGCACCACTGCAGGTTTACATATTCTCATTGGATATAAAACACAGAAATTGCATGGTGATTGATACAACACATACTATGACGACTTCTGTCCAGGCGAGTAACGCAGCAAACGGTCTGTGCTTGGAACCTTTCCTGGGAGCCCAGTAGTAGTTTTTGATGCACCGCTGCTGGTTTACTGTAACCCTTGGAGCTTCACATTGTCGATGGAACACAATAATTGCATCGGGATTTATTACACCAGGCACAATGTCGACTTCTGTCCAGGGGAGTAACGCTGCAAACGGTCTGTTTTGGAACCTTTCCTGGGAGCCCAGTAGTAGTTTCCGATGCACCACTGCAGGTTTACAAATTCTCATTGGATATAAAACACAGAAATTGCATGGTGATTGATACAACACATACTATGACGACTTCTGTCCAGGCGAGTAACGCAGCAAACGGTCTGTGCTTGGAACCTTTCCTGGGAGCCCAGTAGTAGTTTTTGATGCACCGCTGCTGGTTTACTGTAACCCTTGGAGCTTCACATTGTCGATGGAACAGAATAATTGCATCGGGATTTATTACACCAGGCACAATGTCGAGTTCTGTCCAGGGGAATAACGCTGCAAACGGTCTGTTTTGGAACCTTTCCTGGGAGCCCAGTAGTAGTTTCCGATGCACCACTGCAGGTTTACAAATTCTCATTGGATATAAAACACAGAAATTGCATGGTGATTGATACAACACATACTATGACGACTTCTGTCAAGGGGAGTAACGCAGCAAACGGTCTGTGCTTGGACCTTTCCTGGGAGCCCAGTAGTAGTTTTTGATGCACCGCTGCTGGTTTACTGTAACCCTTGGAGCTTCACATTGTCGATGGAACACAATAATTGCATCGGGATTTATTACACCAGGCACAATGTCGACTTCTGTCCAGGGGAGTAACGCTGCAAACGGTCTGTTTTGGAACCTTTCCTGGGAGCCCAGTAGTAGTTTCCGATGCACCACTGCAGGTTTACAAATTCTCATTGGATATAAAACACAGAAATTGCATGGTGATTGATACAACACATACTATGACGACTTCTGTCCAGGCGAGTAACGCAGCAAACGGTCTGTGCTTGGAACCTTTCCTGGGAGCCCAGTAGTAGTTTTTGATGCACCGCTGCTGGTTTACTGTAACCCTTGGAGCTTCACATTGTCGATGGAACACAATAATTGCATCGGGATTTATTACACCAGGCACAATGTCGACTTCTGTCCAGGGGAGTAACGCTGCAAACGGTCTGTTTTGGAACCTTTCCTGGGAGCCCAGTAGTAGTTTCCGATGCACCACTGCAGGTTTACAAATTCTCATTGGATATAAAACACAGAAATTGCATGGTGATTGATACAACACGTACTATGACGACTTCTGTCCAGGCGAGTAACGCAGCAAACGGTCTGTGCTTGGAACCTTTCCTGGGAGCCCAGTAGTAGTTTTTGATGCACCGCTGCTGGTTTACTGTAACCCTTGGAGCTTCAAATTGTCGATGGAACACAATAATTGCATCGGGATTTATTACACCAGGCACAATGTCGACTTCTGTCCAGGGGAGTAACGCTGCAAACGGTCTGTTTTGGAACCTTTCCTGGGAGCCCAGTAGTAGTTTCCGATGCACCAGTGCAGGTTTACAAATTCTCATTGGATATAAAACACAGAAATTGCATGGTGATTGATACAACACGTACTATGACGACTTCTGTCCAGGCGAGTAACGCAGCAAACGGTCTGTGCTTGGAACCTTTCCTGGGAGCCCAGTAGTAGTTATTGATGCGCCACTGCAGGTTTACTGTAACCCTTGGAGCATCACATTGTCGATGGAACACAATAATTGCATCGGGATTTATTACACCAGGCACAATGTCGACTTCTGTCCAGGGGAGTAACGCTGCAAACGGTCTGTTGTGGAACCTTTCCTGGGAGCCCAGTAGTAGTTTTTGATGCACCGCTGCTGGTTTACTGTAACCCTTGGAGCTTCACATTGTCGGTGGAACACAATAATTGCATCGGGATTTATTACACCAGGCACAATGTCGACTTCTGTCCAGGGGAGTAACGCTGCAAACGGTCTGTTTGGGAACCTTTCCTGGGAGCCCAGTAGTAGTTTCCGATGCACCAGTGCAGGTTTACAAATTCTCATTGGATATAAAACACAGAAATTGCATGGTGATTGATACAACACGTACTATGACGACTTCTGTCCAGGCGTGTAACGCAGCAAACGGTCTGTGCTTAGAACCTTTCCTGGGAGCCCAGTAGTAGTTATTGATGCGCCACTGCAGGTTTACTGTAACCCTTGGAGCTTCACATTGTCGATGGAACACAATAATTGCATCGGGATTTATTACACCAGGCACAATGTCGACTTCTGTCCAGGGGAGTAACGCTGCAAACTGTCTGTTTTGGAACCTTTCCTGGGAGCCCAGTAGTAGTTTTTGATGCACCGCTGCTGGTTTACTGTAACCCTTGGAGCTTCACATTGTCGATGGAACACAATAATTGCATCGGGATTTATTACACCAGGCACAATGTCGACTTCTGTCCAGGGGAGTAACGCTGCAAACGGTCTGTTTTGGAACCTTTCCTGGGAGCCCAGTAGTAGTTTCCGATGCACCACTGCAGGTTTACAAATTCTCATTGGATATAAAACACAGAAATTGCATGGTGATTGATACAACACATACTATGGCGACTTCTGTCCAGGCGAGTAACGCAGCAAACGGTCTGTGCTTGGAACCTTTCCTGGGAGCCCAGTAGTAGTTTTTGATGCACCGCTGCTGGTTTACTGTAACCCTTGGAGCTTCACATTGTCGATGGAACACAATAATTGCATCGGGATTTATTACACCAGGCACAATGTCGACTTCTGTCCAGGGGAGTAACGCTGCAAACGGTCTGTTTTGGAACCTTTCCTGGGAGCCCAGTAGTAGTTTCAGATGCACCACTGGAGGTTTACAAATTCTCATTGGATATAAAACACAGAAATTGCATGGTCATTGATACAACACATACTATGACGACTTCTGTCCAGGCGAGTAACGCAGCAAACGGTCTGTGCTTGGAACCTATCCTGGGAGCCCAGTAGTAGTTTTTGATGCACTGCTGCTGGTTTACTGTAACCCTTGGAGCTTCACATTGTCGATGGAACACAATAATTGCATCGGGATTTATTACACCAGGCACAATGTCGACTTCTGACCAGGGGAGTACCGCTGCAAACGGACTGTTTTGGAACCTTTCCTGGGAGCCCAGTTGTAGTTTCCGATGCACCACTGCAGGTTTACAAATTCTCATTGGATATAAAACACAGATATTGCATGGTGATTGATACAACACGTACTATGAAGACTTCTGTCCAGGCGAGTAACGCAGCAAACGGTCTGTGCTTGGAACCTTTCCTGGGAGTCCAGTAGTAGTTTTTGATGCACCGCTGCTGGTTTACTGTAACCCTTGGAGCTTCACATTGTCGATGGAACACAATAATTGCATCGGGATTTATTACACCAGGCACAATGTCGACTTCTGTCCAGGGGAGTAACGCTGCAAACGGTCTGTTTTGGAACCTTTCCTGGGAGCCCAGTAGTAGTTTCCGATGCACCAGTGCAGGTTTACAAATTCTCATTGGATATAAAACACAGAAATTGCATGGTGATTGATACAACACATACTATGACGACTTCTGTCCAGGCGAGTAACGCAGCAAACGGTCTGTGCTCGGAACCTTTCCTGGGAGCCCAGTAGTAGTTTTTGATGCACCGCTGCTGGTTTACTGTAACCCTTGGAGCTTCACATTGTCGATGGAACACAATAATTGCATCGGGATTTATTACACCAGGCACAATGTCGACTTCTGTCCAGGGGAGTAACGCTGCAAACGGTCTGTTTTGGAACCTTTCCTGGGAGCCCAGTAGTAGTTTCCGATGCACCACTGCAGGTTTACATATTCTCATTGGATATAAAACACAGAAATTGCATGGTGATTGATACAACACATACTATGACGACTTCTGTCCAGGCGAGTAACGCAGCAAACGGTCTGTGCTTGGAACCTTTCCTGGGAGCCCAGTAGTAGTTTTTGATGCACCGCTGCTGGTTTACTGTAACCCTTGGAGCTTCACATTGTCGATGGAACACAATAATTGCATCGGGATTTATTACACCAGGCACAATGTCGACTTCTGTCCAGGGGAGTAACGCTGCAAACGGTCTGTTTTGGAACCTTTCCTGGGAGCCCAGTAGTAGTTTCCGATGCACCACTGCAGGTTTACAAATTCTCATTGGATATAAAACACAGAAATTGCATGGTGATTGATACAACACATACTATGACGACTTCTGTCCAGGCGAGTAACGCAGCAAACGGTCTGTGCTTGGAACCTTTCCTGGGAGCCCAGTAGTAGTTTTTGATGCACCGCTGCTGGTTTACTGTAACCCTTGGAGCTTCACATTGTCGATGGAACAGAATAATTGCATCGGGATTTATTACACCAGGCACAATGTCGAGTTCTGTCCAGGGGAATAACGCTGCAAACGGTCTGTTTTGGAACCTTTCCTGGGAGCCCAGTAGTAGTTTCCGATGCACCACTGCAGGTTTACAAATTCTCATTGGATATAAAACACAGAAATTGCATGGTGATTGATACAACACATACTATGACGACTTCTGTCAAGGGGAGTAACGCAGCAAACGGTCTGTGCTTGGACCTTTCCTGGGAGCCCAGTAGTAGTTTTTGATGCACCGCTGCTGGTTTACTGTAACCCTTGGAGCTTCACATTGTCGATGGAACACAATAATTGCATCGGGATTTATTACACCAGGCACAATGTCGACTTCTGTCCAGGGGAGTAACGCTGCAAACGGTCTGTTTTGGAACCTTTCCTGGGAGCCCAGTAGTAGTTTCCGATGCACCACTGCAGGTTTACAAATTCTCATTGGATATAAAACACAGAAATTGCATGGTGATTGATACAACACATACTATGACGACTTCTGTCCAGGCGAGTAACGCAGCAAACGGTCTGTGCTTGGAACCTTTCCTGGGAGCCCAGTAGTAGTTTTTGATGCACCGCTGCTGGTTTACTGTAACCCTTGGAGCTTCACATTGTCGATGGAACACAATAATTGCATCGGGATTTATTACACCAGGCACAATGTCGACTTCTGTCCAGGGGAGTAACGCTGCAAACGGTCTGTTTTGGAACCTTTCCTGGGAGCCCAGTAGTAGTTTCCGATGCACCACTGCAGGTTTACAAATTCTCATTGGATATAAAACACAGAAATTGCATGGTGATTGATACAACACATACTATGACGACTTCTGTCCAGGCGAGTAACGCAGCAAACGGTCTGTGCTTGGAACCTTTCCTGGGAGCCCAGTAGTAGTTTTTGATGCACCGCTGCTGGTTTACTGTAACCCTTGGAGCTTCACATTGTCGATGGAACACAATAATTGCATCGGGATTTATTACACCAGGCACAATGTCGACTTCCGTCCAGGGGAGTAACGCTGCAAACGGTCTGTTTTGGAACCTTTCCTGGGAGCCCAGTAGTAGTTTCCGATGCACCACTGCAGGTTTACAAATTCTCATTGGATATAAAACACAGAAATTTCATGGTGATTGATACAACACATACTATGACGACTTCTGTCCAGGCGAGTAACGCAGCAAACGGTCTGTGCTTGGAACCTTTCCTGGGAGCCCAGTAGTAGTTTTTGATGCACCGCTGCTGGTTTACTGTAACCCTTGGAGCTTCACATTGTCGATGGAACACATTAATTGCATCGGGATTTATTACACCAGGCACAATGTCGACTTCTGTCCAGGGGAGTAACGCTGCAAACGGTCTGTTTTGGAACCATTCCTGGGAGCCCAGTAGTAGTTTCCGATGCACCACTGCAGGTTTACAAATTCTCATTGGATATAAAACACAGAAATTGCATGGTGACTGATACAACACATACTATGACGACTTCTGTCCAGGCGAGTAACGCAGCAAACGGTCTGTGCTTGGAACCTTTCCTGGGAGCCCAGTAGTAGTTTTTGATGCACCGCTGCTGGTTTACTGTAACCCTTGGAGCTTCACATTGTCGATGGAACACAATAATTGCATCGGGATTTATTACACCAGGCACAATGTCGACTTCTGTCCAGGGGAGTAACGCTGCAAACGGTCTGTTTTGGAACCTTTCCTGGGAGCCCAGTAGTAGTTTCCGATGCACCACTGCAGGTTTACAAATTCTCATTGGATATAAAACACAGAAATTGCATGGTGATTGATACAACACATACTATGACGACTTCTGTCCAGGCGAGTAACGCAGCAAACGGTCTGTGCTTGGAACCTTTCCTGGGAGCCCAGTAGTAGTTTTTGATGCACCGCTGCTGGTTTACTGTAACCCTTGGAGCTTCACATTGTCGATGGAACACAATAACTGCATCGGGATTTATTACACCAGGCACAATGTCGACTTCTGTCCAGGGGAGTAACGCTGCAAACGGTCTGTTTTGGAACCTTTCCTGGGAGCCCAGTAGTAGTTTCCGATGCACCACTGCAGGTTTACAAATTCTCATTGGATATAAAACACAGAAATTGCATGGTGACTGATACAACACATACTATGACGACTTCTGTCCAGGCGAGTAACGCAGCAAACGGTCTGTGCTTGGAACCTTTCCTGGGAGCCCAGTAGTAGTTTTTGATGCACCGCTGCTGGTTTACTGTAACCCTTGGAGCTTCACATTGTCGATGGAACACAATAATTGCATCGGGATTTATTACACCAGGCACAATGTCGACTTCTGTCCAGGGGAGTAACGCTGCAAACGGTCTGTTTTGGAACCTTTCCTGGGAGCCCAGTAGTAGTTTCCGATGCACCACTGCAGGTTTACAAATTCTCATTGGATATAAAACACAGAAATTGCATGGTGATTGATGCAACACATACTATGACGACTTCTGTCCAGGCGAGTAACGCAGCAAACGGTCTGTGCTGGGAACCTTTCCTGGGAGCCCAGTAGTAGTTTTTGAAGCACCGCTGCTGGTTTACTGTAACCCTTGGAGCTTCACATTGTCGATGGAACACAATAATTGCATCGGGATTTATTACACCAGGCACAATGTCGACTTCTGTCCAGGGGAGTAACGCTGCAAACGGTCTGTTTTGGAACCTTTCCTGGGAGCCCAGTAGTAGTTTCCGATGCACCACTGCAGGTTTACAAATTCTCATTGGATATAAAACACAGAAATTGCATGGTGATTGATACAACACGTACTATGACGACTTCTGTCCAGGCGAGTAACGCAGCAAACGGTCTGTGTTTGGAACCTTTCCTGGGAGCCCAGTGGTAGTTATTGATGCGCCACTGCAGGTTTACTGTAACCCTTGGAGCTTCAAATTGTCGATGGAACACAATAATTGCATCGGGATTTATTACACCAGGCACAATGTCGACTTCTGTCCAGGGGAGTAACGCTGCAAACGGTCTGTTTTGGAACCTTTCCTGGGAGCCCAGTAGTAGTTTCCGATGCACCAGTGCAGGTTTACAAATTCTCATTGGATATAAAACACAGAAATTGCATGGTGATTGATACAACACGTACTATGACGACTTCTGTCCAGGCGAGTAACGCAGCAAACGGTCTGTGCTTGGAACCTTTCCTGGGAGCCCAGTAGTAGTTATTGATGCGCCACTGCAGGTTTACTGTAACCCTTGGAGCTTCACATTGTCGATGGAACACAATAATTGCATCGGGACTTATTACACCAGGCACAAAGTCGACTTCTGTCCAGGGGAGTAACGCTGCAAACAGTCTGTTTTGGAACCTTTCCTGGGAGCCCAGTAGTAGTTTTTGATGCACCGCTGCTGGTTTACTGTAACCCTTGGAGCTTCACATTGTCGATGGAACACAATAATTGCATCGGGATTTATTACACCAGGCACAATGTCGACTTCTGTCCAGGGGAGTAACGCTGCAATCGGTCTGTTTGGGAACCTTTCCTGGGTGCCCAGTAGTAGTTTCCGATGCACCAGTGGAAGTTTACAAATTCTCATTGGATATAAAACTCAGAAATTGCATGGTGATTGATACAACACGTACTATGACGACTTCAGTCCAGGCGAGTAACGCAGCAAACGGTCTGTGCTTGGAACCTTTCCTGGGAGCCCAGTAGTAGTTATTGATGCGCCACTGCAGGTTTACTGTAACCCTTGGAGCTTCACATTGTCGATGGAACACAATAATTGCATCGGGATTTATTACACCAGGCACAATGTCGACTTCTGTCCAGGGGAGTAACGCTGCAAACGGTCTGTTTTGGAACCTTTCCTGGGAGCCCAGTAGTAGTTTTTGATGCACCGCTGCTGGTTTACTGTAACCCTTGGAGCTTCACATTGTCGATGGAACACAATAATTGCATCGGGATTTATTACACCAGGCACAATGTCGACTTCTGTCTAGGGGAGTAACGCTGCAAACGGTCTGTTTTGGAACCTTTCCTGGGAGCCCAGTAGTAGTTTTTGATGCACCGCTGCTGGTTTACTGTAACCCTTGGAGCTTCACATTGTCGATGGAACACAATAATTGCATCGGGATTTATTACACCAGGCACAATGTCGACTTCTGTCTAGGGGAGTAACGCTGCAAACGGTCTGTTTTGGAACCTTTCCTGGGAGCCCAGTAGTAGTTTTTGATTCACCGCTGCTGGTTTACTGTAACCCTTGGAGCTTCACATTGTCGATGGAACACAATAATTGCATCGGGATTTATTACACCAGGCACAATGTCGACTTCTGTCCAGGGGAGTAACGCTGCAAACGGTCTGTTTTGGAACCTTTCCTGGGAGCCCAGTAGTAGTTTTTGATGCACCGCTGCTGGTTTACTGTAACCCTTGGAGCTTCACATTGTAGATGGAACACAATAATTGCATCGGGATTTATTAAACCAGGCACAATGTCGACTTCTGTCCAGGGGAGTAACGCTGCAAACGGTCTGTTTTGGAACCTTTCCTGGGAGCCCAGTAGTAGTTTCCGATGCACCACTGCAGGTTTACAAAATCTCATTGGATATAAAACACAGAAATTGCATGGTGATTGATACAACACATACTATGACGACTTCTGTCCAGGCGAGTAACGCAGCAAACGGTCTGTGCTTGGAACCTTTCCTGGGAGCCCAGTAGTAGTTTCTGATGCACCGCTGCTGGTTTACTGTAACCCTTGGAGCTTCACATTGTCGATGGAACACAATAATTGCATCGGGATTTATTACACCAGGCACAATGTCGACTTCTGTCCAGGGGAGTAACGCTGCAAACGGTCTGTTTTGGAACCTTTCTTGGGAGCCCAGTAGTAGTTTCCGATGCACCACTGCAGGTTTAAACATTCTCATTGGATATAAAACACAGAAATTGTATGGTGATTGATACAACACGTACTATGACGGCATCTGTCCAGGCGAGTAACGCAGCAAACGGTCTGTGCTTGGAACCTTTCCTGGGAGCCCAGTAGTAGTTATTGATGCACCGTGGCTGGTTTACTGTAACCCTTGGAGCTTCACATTGTAGATGGAACACAATAATTGCATCGGGATTTATTACACCAGGCACAATGTCGACTTCTGTCCAGGGGAGTAACGCTGCAAACGGTCTGTTTTGGGACCTTTCCTGGGAGCCCAGTAGTAGTTTCCGATGCACCACTGCA
Organism: Schistocerca serialis cubense; assembly: GCF_023864345.2. Classification (NCBI taxonomy): domain Eukaryota; kingdom Metazoa; phylum Arthropoda; class Insecta; order Orthoptera; family Acrididae; genus Schistocerca; species Schistocerca serialis. Next base: position 33,453,397 of record NC_064645.1, on the reverse strand, counting down.
GGTTTACAAATTCTCATTGGATATAAAACACAGAAATTGCATGGTCATTGATACAACACATACTATGACGACTTCTGTCCAGGCGAGTAACGCAGCAAACGGTCTGTGCTTGGAACCTTTCCTGGGAGCCCAGTAGTAGTTTTTGATGCACTGCTGCTGGTTTACTGTAACCCTTGGAGCTTCACATTGTCGATGGAACACAATAATTGCATCGGGATTTATTACACCAGGCACAATGTCGACTTCTGTCCAGGGGAGTAACGCTGCAAACGGTCTGTTTTGGAACCTTTCCTGGGAGCCCAGTAGTAGTTTCCGATGCACCACTGCAGGTTTACAAATTCTCATTGGATATAAAACACAGATATTGCATGGTGATTGATACAACACGTACTATGACGACTTCTGTCCAGGCGAATAACGCAGCAAACGGTCTGTGCTTGGAACCTTTCCTGGGAGCCCAGTAGTAGTTTTTGATGCACCGCTGCTGGTTTACTGTAACCCTTGGAGCTTCACATTGTCGATGGAACACAATAATTGCATCGGGATTTATTACACCAGGCACAATGTCGACTTCTGTCCAGGGGAGTAACGCTGCAAACGGTCTGTTTTGGAACCTTTCCTGGGAGCCCAGTAGTAGTTTCCGATGCACCACTGCAGGTTTACATATTCTCATTGGGTATAAAACACAGAAATTGCATGGTGATTGATACAACACATACTATGACGACTTCTGTCCAGGCGAGTAACGCAGCAAACGGTCTGTGCTTGGAACCTTTCCTGGGAGCCCAGTAGTTGTTTTTGATGCACCGCTGCTGGTTTACTGTAACCCTTGGAGCTTCACATTGTCGATGGAACACAATAATTGCATCGGGATTTATTACACCAGGCACAATGTCGACTTCTGTCCAGGGGAGTAACGCTGCAAACGGTCTGTTTTGGATCCTTTCCTGGGAGCCCAGTAGTAGTTTCCGATGCACCAGTGCAGGTTTACAAATTCTCATTGGATATAAAACACAGAAATTGCATGGTGATTGATACAACACATACTATGACGACTTCTGTCCAGGCGAGTAACGCAGCAAACGGTCTGTGCTTGGAACCTTTCCTGGGAGCCCAGTAGTAGTTTTTGATGCACCGCTGCTGGTTTACTGTAACCCTTGGAGCTTCACATTGTCGATGGAACACAATAATTGCATCGGGATTTATCACACCAGGCACAATGTCGACTTCTGTACAGGGGAGTAACGCTGCAAACGGTCTGTTTTGGAACCTTTCCTGGGAGCCCAGTAGTAGTTTCCGATGCACCACTGCAGGTTTACAAATTCTCATTGGATATAAAACACAGAAATTGCATGGTGATTGATACGACACATACTATGACGACTTCTGTCCAGGCGAGTAACGCAGCAAACGGTCTGTGCTTGGAACCTTTCCTGGGAGCCCAGTAGTAGTTTTTGATGCACTGCTGCTGGTTTACTGTAACCCTTGGAGCTTCACATTGTCGATGGAACACAATAATTGCATCGGGATTTATTACACCAGGCACAATGTCGCCTTCTGTCCAGGGGAGTAACGCTGCAAACGGTCTGTTTTGGAACCTTTCCTGGGAGCCCAGTAGTAGTTTCCGATGCACCACTGCAGGTTTACAAATTCTCATTGGATATAAAACACAGATATTGCATGGTGATTGATACAACACGTACTATGACGACTTCTGTCCAGGCGAGTAACGCAGCAAGCGGACTGTGCTTGGAACCTTTCCTGGGAGCCCAGTAGTAGTTTTTGATGCACCGCTGCTGGTTTACTGTAACCCTTGGAGCTTCACATTGTCGATGGAACACAATAATTGCATCGGGATTTATTACACCAGGCACAATGTCGACTTCTGTCCAGGGGAGTAACGCTGCAAACGGTCTGTTTTGGAACCTTTCCTGGGAGCCCAGTAGTAGTTTTTGATGCACCGCTGCAGGTTTACTGTAACCCTTGGAGCATCACATTGTCGATGGAACACAATAATTGCATCGGGATTTATTACACCAGGCACAATGTCGACTTCTGTCCAGGGGAGTAACGCTGCAAACGGTCTGTTTTGGAACCTTTCCTGGGAGCCCAGTAGAAGTTTTTGATGCACCGCTGCTGGTTTACTGTAACCCTTGGAGCTTCACATTGTCGATGGAACACAATAATTGCATCGGGATTTATTACACCAGGCACAATGTCGACTTCTGTCCAGGGGAGTAACGCTGCAAACGGTCTGTTTTGGAACCTTTCCTGGGAGCCCAGTAGTAGTTTCCGATGCACCACTGCAGGTTTACAAATTCTCATTGGATATAAAACACAGAAATTGCATGGTGATTGATACAACATATACTATGACGACTTCTGTCCAGGCGAGTAATGCAGCAAACGGTCTGTGCTTGGAACCTTTCCTGGGAGCCCAGTAGTAATTTTTGATGCACCGCTGCTGGTTTACTGTAACCCTTGGAGCTTCACATTGTCGATGGAACACAATAATTGCATCGGGATTTATCACACCAGGCACAATGTCGACTTCTGTACAGGGGAGTAACGCTGCAAACGGTCTGTTTTGGAACCTTTCCTGGGAGCCCAGTAGTAGTTTCCGATGCACCACTGCAGGTTTACAAATTCTCATTGGATATAAAACACAGAGAAATTGCATGGTGATTGATACAACACATACTATGACGACTTCTGTCCAGGCGAGTAACGCAGCAAACGGTCTGTGCTTGGAACCTTTCCTGGGAGCCCAGTAGTAGTTTTTGATGTACCGCTGCTGGTTTACTGTAACCCTTGGAGCTTCACATTGTCGATGGAACACAATAATTGCATCGGGATTTATTACACCAGGCACAATGTCGACTTCTGTCCAGGGGAGTAACGCTGCAAACGGTCTGTTTTGGAACCTTTCCTGGGAGCCCAGTAGTAGTTTCCGATGCACCACTGCAGGTTTACAAATTCTCATTGGATATAAAACACAGAAATTGCATGGTGATTGATACAACACATACTATGACGACTTCTGTCCAGGCGAGTAACGCAGCAAACGGTCTGTGCTTGGAACCTTTCCTGGGAGCCCAGTAGTAGTTTTTGAAGCACCGCTGCTGGTTTACTGTAACCCTTGGAGCTTCAAATTGTCGATGGAACACAATAATTGCATCGGGATTTACTACACCAGGCACAATGTCGACTTCTGTCCAGGGGAGTAACGCTGCAAACGGTCTGTTTTGGAACCTTTCCTGGGAGCCCAGTAGTAGTTTCCGATGCACCACTGCAGGTTTACAAATTCTCATTGGATATAAAACACAGAAATTTCATGGTGATTGATACAACACATACTATGACGACTTCTGTCCAGGCGAGTAACGCAGCAAACGGTCTGTGCTTGGAACCTTTCCTGGGTGCCCAGTAGTAGTTTTTGATGCACCGCTGCTGGTTTACTGTAACCCTTGGAGCTTCACATTGTCGATGGAACACAATAATTGCATCGGGATTTATTACACCAGGCACAATGTCGACTTCTGTCCAGGGGAGTAACGCTGCAAACGGTCTGTTTTGGAACCTTTCCTGGGAGCCCAGTAGTAGTTTCCGATGCACCACTGCAGGTTTACAAATTCTCATTGGATATAAAACACAGAAATTGCATGGTGATTGATACAACACATACTATGACGACTTCTGTCCAGGCGAGTAACGCAGCAAACGGTCTGTGCTTGGAACCTTTCCTGGGAGCCCAGTAGTAGTTTTTGATGCACCGCTGCTGGTTTACTGTAACCCTTGGTGCTTCACATTGTCGATGGAACACAATAATTGCATCGGGATTTATTACACCAGGCACAATGTCGACTTCTGTCCAGGGGAGTAACGCTGCAAACGGTCTGTTTTGGAACCTTTCCTGGGAGCCCAGTAGTAGTTTCCGATGCACCACTGCAGGTTTACAAATTCTCATTGGATATAAAACACAGAAATTGCATGGTGATTGATACAACACATACTATGACGACTTCTGTCCAGGCGAGTAACACAGCAAACGGTCTGTGCTTGGAACCTTTCCTGGGAGCCCTGTAGTTGTTTTTGATGCACCGCTGCTGGTTTACTGTAACCCTTGGAGCTTCACATTGTCGATGGAACACAATAATTGCATCGGGATTTATTACACCAGGCACAATGTCGACTTCTGTCCAGGGGAGTAACGCTGCAAACGGTCTGTTTTGGAACCTTTCCTGGGCGCCCAGTAGTAGTTTCCGATGCACCACTGCAGGTTTACAAATTCTCATTGGATATAAAACACAGAAATTGCATGGTGATTGATACAACACATACTATGACGACTTCTGTCCAGGCGAGTAACGCAGCAAACGGTCTGTGCTTGGAACCTTTCCTGGGAGCCCAGTAGTAGTTTTTGATGCACCGCTGCTGGTTTACTGTAACCCTTGGAGCTTCACATTGTCGATGGAACACAATAATTGCATAGGGATTTATTACACCAGGCACAATGTCGACTTCTGTCCAGGGGAGTAACGCAGCAAACGGTCTGTTTTGGAACCTTTCCTGGGAGCCCAGTAGTAGTTTCTGATGCACCACTGCAGGTTTACAAATTCTCATTGGATATAAAACACAGAAATTGCATGGTGATTGATACAACACATACTATGACGACTTCTGTCCAGGCGAGTAACGCAGCAAACGGTCTGTGCTTAGAACCTTTCCTGGGAGCCCAGTAGTAGTTTATGATGCACCGCTGCTGGTTTACTGTAACCCTTGGAGCTTCACATTGTCGATGGAACACAATAATTGCATCGGGATTTATTACACCAGGCACAATGTCGACTTCTGTCCAGGGGAGTAACGCTGCAAACGGTCTGTTTTGAAACCTTTCCTGGGAGCCCAGTAGTAGTTTCCGATGCACCACTGCAGGTTTACAAATTCTCATTGGATATAAAACACAGAAATTGCATGGTGATTGATACAACACATACTATGACGACTTCTGTCCAGGCGAGTAACGCAGCAAGCGGACTGTGCTTGGAACCTTTCCTGGGAGCCCAGTAGTAGTTTTTGATGCACCGCTGCTGGTTTACTGTAACCCTTGGAGCTTCACATTGTCGATGGAACACAATAATTGCATCGGGATTTATTACACCAGGCACAATGTCGACTTCTGTCCAGGGGAGTAACGCTGCAAACGGTCTGTTTTGGAACCTTTCCTGGGAGCCCAGTAGTAGTTTTTGATGCACCGCTGCAGGTTTACTGTAACCCTTGGAGCATTACATTGTCGATGGAACACAATAATTGCATCGGGATTTATTACACCAGGCACAATGTCGACTTCTGTCCAGGGGAGTAACGCTGCAAACGGTCTGTTTTGGAACCTTTCCTGGGAGCCCAGTAGAAGTTTTTGATGCACCGCTGCTGGTTTACTGTAACCCTTGGAGCTTCACATTGTCGATGGAACACAATAATTGCATCGGGATTTATTACACCAGGCACAATGTCGACTTCTGTCCAGGGGAGTAACGCTGCAAACGGTCTGTTTTGGAACCTTTCCTGGGAGCCCAGTAGTAGTTTCCGATGCACCACTGCAGGTTTACAAATTCTCATTGGATATAAAACACAGAAATTGCATGGTGATTGATACAACACATACTATGACGACTTCTGTCCAGGCGAGTAACGCAGCAAACGGTCTGTGCTTGGAACCTTTCCTGGGAGCCCAGTAGTAATTTTTGATGCACCGCTGCTGGTTTACTGTAACCCTTGGAGCTTCACATTGTCGATGGAACACAATAATTGCATCGGGATTTATCACACCAGGCACAATGTCGACTTCTGTACAGGGGAGTAACGCTGCAAACGGTCTGTTTTGGAACCTTTCCTGGGAGCCCAGTAGTAGTTTTTGATGCACCGCTGCTGGTTTACTGTAACCCTTGGAGCTTCACATTGTCGATGGAACACAATAATTGCATCGGGATTTATTACACCAGGCACAATGTCGACTTCTGTCCAGGGGAGTAACGCTGCAAACGGTCTGTTTTGGAACCTTTCCTGGGAGCCCAGTAGTAGTTTCCGATGCACCACTGCAGGTTTACAAATTCTCATTGGATATAAAACACAGAAATTGCATGGTGATTGATACAACACATACTATGACGACATCTGTCCAGGCGAGTAACGCAGCAAACGGTCTGTGCTTGGAACCTTTCCTGGGAGCCCAGTAGTAGTTTTTGATGCACCGCTGCTGGTTTACTGTAACCCTTGGAGCTTCACATTGTCGATGGAACACAATAATTGCATCGGGATTTATTACACCAGGCACAATGTCGACTTCTGTCCAGGGGAGTAACGCTACAAACGGTCTGTTTTTTAACCTTTCCTGGGAGCCCAGTAGTAGTTTCCGATGCACCACTGCAGGTTTACAAATTCTCATTGGATATAAAACACAGAAATTGCATGGTGATTGATACAACACATAATATGACGACTTCTGTCCAGGCGAGTAACGCAGCAAACGGTCTGTGCTTGGAACCTTTCCTGGGAGCCCAGTAGTAGTTTTTGATGCACCGCTGCTGGTTTACTGTAACCCTTGGAGCTTCACATTGTCGATGGAACACAATAATTGCATCAGGATTTATTACACCAGGCACAATGTCGACTTCTGTCCAGGGGAGTAACGCTGCAAACGGTCTGTTTTGGAACCTTTCCTGGGAGCCCAGTAGTAGTTTCCGATGCACCACTGCAGGTTTACAAATTCTCATTGGATATAAAACACAGAAATTGCATGGTGATTGATACAACACATACTATGACGACTTCTGTCCAGGCGAGTAACGCAGCAAACGGTCTGTGCTTGGAACCTTTCCTGGGAGTCCAGTAGTAGTTTTTGATGCACCGCTGCTGGTTTACTGTAACCCTTGGAGCTTCACGTTGTCGATGGAACACAACAATTGCATCGGGATTTATTACACCAGGCACAATGTCGACTTCTGTCCAGGGGAGTAACGCTGCAAACGGTCTGTTTTGGAACCTTTCCTGGGAGCCCAGTAGTAGTTTCCGACGCACCACTGCAGGTTTACAAATTCTCATTGGATATAAAACACAGAAATTGCATGGTGATTGATACAACACATACTATGACGACTTCTGTCCAGGCGAGTAACGCAGCAAACGGTCTGTGCTTGCAACCTTTCCTGGGAGCCCAGTAGTAGTTTTTGATGCACCGCTGCTGGTTTACTGTAACCCTTGGAGCTTCACATTGTCGATGGAACACAATAATTGCATCGGGATTTATTACACCAGGCACAATGTCGACTTCTGTCCAGGGGAGTAACGCTGCAAACGGTCTGTTTTGGAACCTTTCCTGGGAGCCCAGTAGTAGTTTTTGATGCACCGCTGCTGGTTTACTGTAACCCTTGGAGCTTCACATTGTCGATGGAACACAATAATTGCATCGGGATTTATTACACCAGGCACAATGTCGACTTCTGTCCAGGGGAGTAACGCTGCAAACGGTCTGTTTTGGAACCTTTCCTGGGAGCCCAGTAGTAGTTTCCGATGCACCACTGCAGGTTTACAAATTCTCATTGGATATAAAACACAGAAATTGCATGGTGATTGATACAACACATACTATGACGACTTCTGTCCAGGCGAGTAACGCGGCAAACGGTCTGTGCTTGGAACCTTTCCTGGGAGCCCAGTAGTAGTTTTTGATGCACCGCTGCTGGTTTACTGTAACCCTTGGAGCTTCACATTGTCGATGGAACACAATAATTGCATCGGGATTTATTACACCAGGCACAATGTCGATTTCTGTCCAGGGGAGTAACGCTGCAAACGGTCTGTTTTGGAACCTTTCCTGGGAGCCCAGTAGTAGTTTCCGATGCACCACTGCAGGTTTACAAATTCTCATTGGATATAAAACACTGAAATTGCTTGGTGATTGATACAACACATACTATGACGACTTCTGTCCAGGCGAGTAACGCAGCAAACGGTCTGTGCTTGGAACCTTTCCTGGGAGCCCAGTAGTAGTTTTTGATGCACCGCTGCTGGTTTACTGTAACCCTTGGAGCTTCACATTGTCGATGGAACACAATAATTGCATCGGGATTTATTACACTAGGCACAATGTCGACTTCTGTCCAGGGGAGTAACGCTGCAAACGGTCTGTTTTGGAACCTTTCCTGGGAGCCCAGTAGTAGTTTTTGATGCACCGCTGCTGGTTTACTGTAACCCTTGGAGCTTCACATTGTCGATGGAACACAATAATTGCATCGGGATTTATTACACCAGTCACAATGTCGACTTCTGTCCAGGGGAGTAACGCTGCAAACGGTCTGTTTTGGAACCTTTCCTGGGAGCTCAGTAGTAGTTTCCGATGCACCACTGCAGGTTTACAAATTCTCATTGGATATAAAACACAGAAATTGCATGGTGATTGATACAACACATACTATGACGACTTCTGTCCAGGCGAGTAACGCAGCAAACGGTCTGTGCTTGGAACCTTTCCTGGGAGCCCAGTAGTAGTTTTTGATGCACCGCTGCAGGTTTACTGTAACCCTTGGAGCTTCACATTGTCGATGGAACACAATAATTGCATCGGGATTTATTACACCAGGCACAATGTCGAGTTCTGTCCAGGGGAGTAACGCTGCAAACGGTCTGTTTTGGAACCTTTCCTGGGAGCCCAGTAGTAGTTTCCGATGCACCACTGCAGGTTTACAAATTCTCATTGGATATAAAACACAGAAATTGCATGGTGATTGATACAACACATACTATGACGACTTCTGTCCAGGCGAGTAACGCTGCAAACGGTCTGTGCTTGGAACCTTTCCTGGGAGCCCAGTAGTAGTTTTTGATGCACCGCTGCTGGTTTACTGTAACCCTTGGAGCTTCACATTGTCGATGGAACACAATAATTGCATCGGGATTTATTACACCAGTCACAATGTCGACTTCTGTCCAGGGGAGTAACGCTGCAAACGGTCTGTTTTGGAACCTTTCCTGGGAGCTCAGTAGTAGTTTCCGATGCACCACTGCAGGTTTACAAATTCTCATTGGATATAAAACACAGAAATTGCATGGTGATTGATACAACACATACTATGACGACTTCTGTCCAGGCGAGTAACGCAGCAAACGGTCTGTGCTTGGAACCTTTCCTGGGAGCCCAGTAGTAGTTTTTGATGCACCGCTGCAGGTTTACTGTAACCCTTGGAGCTTCACATTGTCGATGGAACACAATAATTGCATCGGGATTTATTACACCAGGCACAATGTCGACTTCTGTCCAGAGGAGTAACGCTGCAAACGGTCTGTTTTGGAACCTTTCCTGGGAGCCCAGTAGTAGTTTCCGATGCACCACTGCAGGTTCACAAATTCCCATTGGATATAAAACACAGAAATTGCATGGTGATTGAAACAACACGTACTATGACGACTTCTGTCCAGGCGAGTAACGCAGCAAACGGTCTGTGCTAGGAACCTTTCCTGGGAGCCCAGTAGTAGTTTTTGATGCACCGCTGCTGGTTTACTGTAAGTCTTGGAGCTTAACATTGTCGATGGAACACAATAATTGCATCGGGATTTATTACACCAGGCACAATGTCGACTTCTGTCCAGGGGAGTAACGCTGCAAACGGTCTGTTTTGGAACCTTTCCTGGGAGCGCAGTAGTAGTTTTTGATGCACGGCTGCTGGTTTACTGCAACCCTTGGAGCTTCACATTGTCGATGGAACACAATAATTGCATCGGGATTTATTACACCAGGCACAATGTCGACTTCTGTCCAGGGGAGTAACGCTGCAAACGGTCTGTTTTGGAACCTTTCCTGGGTGCCCAGTAGTAGTTTTTGATGCACCGCTGCTGGTTTACTGTAACCCTTGGAGCTTCACATTGTCGATGGAACACAATAATTGCATCGGGATTTATTACACCAGGCACAATGTCGACTTCTGTCCAGGGGAGTAACGCTGCAAACGGTCTGTTTTGGAACCTTTCCTGGGAGCCCAGTAGTAGTTTCCGATGCACCACTGCAGGTTTACAAATTCTCATTGGATATAAAACACAGAAATTGCATGGTGATTGTTACAACACGTACTATGACGACTTCTGTCCAGGCGAGTAACGCTGCAAACGGTCTGTGCTTGGAACCTTTCCTGGGAGCCCAGTAGTAGTTTTTGATGCACCGCTGCTGGTTTACTGTAACCCTTGGAGCTTCACATTGTCGATGGAACACAATAATTGCATCGGGATTTATTACACCAGGCACAATGTCGACTTCTGTCCAGGGGAGTAACGCTGCAAACGGTCTGTTTTGGAACCTTTCCTGGGAGCCCAGTAGTAGTTTTTGATGCACCGCTGCTGGTTTACTGTAACCCTTGGAGCTTCACATTGTCGATGGAACACAATAATTGCATCGGGATTTATTACACCAGGCACAATGTCGACTTCTGTCCAGGGGAGTAACGCTGCAAACGGTCTGTTTTGGAACCTTTCCTGGGAGCCCAGTAGTAGTTTTTGATGCACCGCTGCTGGTTTACTGTAACCCTTGGAGCTTCACATTGTCGATGGAACACAATAATTGCATCGGGATTTATTACACCAGGCACAATGTCGACTTCTGTCCAGGGGAGTAACGCTGCAAACGGTCTGTTTTGGAACCTTTCCTGGGAGCCCAGTAGTAGTTTTTGATGCACCGCTGCTGGTTTACTTTAACCCTTGGAGCTTCACATTGTCGATGGAACACAATAACTGCATCGGGATTTATTACACCAGGCACAATGTCGACTTCTGTCCAGGGGAGTAACGCTGCAAACGGTCTGTTTTGGAACCTTTCCTGGGAGCTCAGTAGTAGTTTCCGATGCACCACTGCAGGTTTACAAATTCTCATTGGATATAAAACACAGAAATTGCGTGGTGATTGATACAACACATACTATGACGACTTCTGTCCAGGCGAGTAACGCAGCAAACGGTCTGTGCTTGGAACCTTTCCTGGGAGCCCAGTAGTAGTTTTTGATGCACCGCTGCTGGTTTACTGTAACCCTTGGAGCTTCACATTGTCGATGGAACACAATAATTGCATCGGGATTTATTACACCAGGCACAATGTCGACATCTGTCCAGAGGAGTAACGCTGCAAACGGTCTGTTTTGGAACCTTTCCTTGGAGCCCAGTAGTAGTTTCCGATGCACCACTGCAGGTTCACAAATTCTCATTGGATATAAAACACAGAAATTGCATGGTGATTGATACAACACGTACTATGACGACTTCTGTCCAGGCGAGTAATGCAGCAAACGGTCTGTGCTTGGAACCTTTCCTGGGAGCCCAGTAGTAGTTTTTGATGCACCGCTGCTGGTTTACTGTAAGTCTTGGAGGTTCACATTGTCGATGGAACACAATAATTGCATTGGGATTTATTACACCAGGCACAATGTCGATTTCTGTCCAGGGGAGTAACGCTGCAAACGGTCTGTTTTGGAACCTTTCCTGGGAGCTAAGTAGTAGTTTTTGATGCACCGCTGCTGGTTTACTGTAACCCTTGGAGCTTCACATTGTCGATGGAACACAATAATTGCATCGGGATTTATTACACCAGGCACAATGTCGACTTCTGTCCAGGGGAGTAACGCTGCAAACGATCTGTTTTGGAACCTTTCCTGGGAGCCCAGTAGTAGTTTTTGATGCACCGCTGCTGGTTTACTGTAACCCTTGGAGCTTCACATTGTCGATGGAACACAATAATTGCATCGGGATTTATTACACCAGGCACAATGTCGACTTCTGTCCAGGGGAGTAACGCTGCAAACGGTCTGTTTTGGAACCTTTCCTGGGAGCCCAGTAGTAGTTTCCGATGCACCACAGCAGGTTTACAAATTCTCATTGGATATAAAACACAGAAATTGCATGGTGATTGAAACAACACGTACTATGTCGACTTCTGTCCCGGCGAGTAACGCAGCAAACTTTCTGTGCTTGGAACCTTTCCTGGGAGCCCAGTAGTAGTTATTGATGCGCCACTGCAGGTTTACTGTAACCCTTGGAGCTTCACATTGTCGATGGAACACAATAAATGCATCGGGATTTATTACACCAGGCACAATGTCGACTTCTGTCCAGGGGAGTAACGCTGCAAACGGTCTGTTTTGGAACCTTTCCTGGGAGCCCAGTAGTAGTTTCCGATGCACCAGTGCAGGTTTACAAATTCTCATTGGATATAAAACACAGAAATTGCATGGTGATTGAAACAACACGTACTATGTCGACTTCTGTCCAGGCGAGTAACGCAGCAAACGGTCTGTGCTTGGAACCTTTCGTGGGAGCCCAGTAGTAGTTATTGATGCGCCACTGCAGGTTTACTGTAACCCTTGGAGTTTCACATTGTCGATGGAACACAATAATTGCATCGGTATTTATTACACCAGGCACAATGTCGACTTCTGTCCAGGGGAGTAACGCTGCAAACGGTCTGTTTTGGAACCTTTCCTGGGAGCCCAGTAGTAGTTTCCGATGCACCACTGCAGGTTTACAAATTCTCGTTGGATATAAAACACAGAAATTGCATGGTGATTGATACAACACATACTATGACGACTTCTGTCCAGGCGAGTAACGCAGCAAACGGTCTGTGCTTGGAACCTTTCCTGGGAGCCCAGTAGTAGTTTTTGATGCACCGCTGCTGGTTTACTGTAACCCTTGGAGCTTCACATTGTCGATGGAACACAATAATTGCATCTGGATTTATTACACCAGGCACAATGTCGACTTCTGTCCAGGGCAGTAACGCTGCAAACGGTTTGTTTTGGAACCTTTCCTGGGAGCCCAGTAGTAGTTTTTGATGCACCGCTGCTGGTTTACTGTAACCCTTGGAGCTTCACATTGTCGATGGAACACAATAATTGCATCGGGATTTATTAAACCAGGCACAATGTCGACTTCTGTCCAGTGGAGTAACGCTGCAAACGGTCTTTTTTGGAACCTTTCCTGGGAGCCCAGTAGTAGTTTCCGATGCACCACTGCAGGTTTACAAATTCTCATTGGATATAAAACACAGAAATTGCATGGTGATTGATACAACACATACTATGACGACTTCTGTCCAGGCGAGTAACGCAGCAAACGGTCTGTGCTTGGAACCTTTCCTGGGAGCCCAGTAGTAGTTATTGATGCGCCACTGCAGGTTTACTGTAACCCTTGGAGCTTCACATTGTCGATGGAACACAATAATTGCATCGGGATTTATTACACCAGGCACAATGTCGAGTTCTGTCCAGGGGAGTAACGCTGCAAACGGTCTGTTTTGGAACCTTTCCTGGGAGCCCAGTAGTAGTTTCCGATGCACCACTGCAGGTTTACAAATTCTCATTGGATATAAAACACAGAAATTGCATGGTGATTGATACAACACATACTATGACGACTTCTGTCCAGGCGAGTAACGCTGCAAACGGTCTGTGCTTGGAACCTTTCCTGGGAGCCCAGTAGTAGTTTTTGATGCACCGCTGCTGGTTTACTGTAACCCTTGGAGCTTTACATTTTCGATGGAACACAATAATTGCATCTGGATTTATTACACCAGGCACAATGTCGACTTCTGTCCAGGGGAGTAACGCTGCAAACGGTCTGTTTTGGAACCTTTCCTGGGAGCCCAGTAGTAGTTTCCGATGCACCACTGCAGGTTTACAAATTCTCATTGGATATAAAACACAGAAATTGCATGGTGATTGATACAACACATACTATGACGACTTCTGTCCAGGCGAGTAACGCAGCAAACGGTCTGTGCTTGGAACCTTTCCTGGGAGCCCAGTAGTAGTTTTTGATGCACCGCTGCTGGTTTACTGTAACCCTTGGAGCTTCACACTGTCGATGGAACACAATAATTGCATCGGGATTTATTACACCAGGCACAATGTCGACTTCTGTCCGGGGGAGTAACGCTGCAAACGGTCTGTTTTGGAACCTTTCCTGGGAGCCCAGTAGTAGTTTCCGATGCACCACTGCAGGTTTACAAATTCTCATTGGATATAAAACACAGAAATTGCATGGTGATTGATACAACACATACTATGACGACTTCTGTCCAGGCGAGTAACGCTGCAAACGGTCTGTGCTTGGAACCTTTCCTGGGAGCCCAGTAGTAGTTATTGATGCGCCACTGCAGGTTTACTGTAACCCTTGGAGCTTCACATTGTCGATGGAACACAATAATTGCATCGGGATTTATTACACCAGGCACAATGTCGACTTCTGTCCAGGGGAGTAACGCTGCAAACGGTCTGTTTTGGAACCTTTCCTGGGAGCCCAGTAGTAGTTTTTGATGCACCGCTGCTGGTTTACTGTAACCCTTGGAGCTTCACATTGTCGATGGAACACAATAATTGCATCGGGATTTATTACACCAGGCACAATGTCGACTTCTGTCCAGGGGAGTAACGCTGCAAACGGTCTGTTTTGGAACCTTTCCTGGGAGCCCAGTAGTAGTTTTTGATGCACCGCTGCTGGTTTACTTTAACCCTTGGAGCTTCACATTGTCGATGGAACACAATAACTGCATCGGGATTTATTACACCAGGCACAATGTCGACTTCTGTCCAGGGGAGTAACGCTGCAAACGGTCTGTTTTGGAACCTTTCCTGGGAGCTCAGTAGTAGTTTCCGATGCACCACTGCAGGTTTACAAATTCTCATTGGATATAAAACACAGAAATTGCGTGGTGATTGATACAACACATACTATGACGACTTCTGTCCAGGCGAGTAACGCAGCAAACGGTCTGTGCTTGGAACCTTTCCTGGGAGCCCAGTAGTAGTTTTTGATGCACCGCTGCTGGTTTACTGTAACCCTTGGAGCTTCACATTGTCGATGGAACACAATAATTGCATCGGGATTTATTACACCAGGCACAATGTCGACATCTGTCCAGAGGAGTAACGCTGCAAACGGTCTGTTTTGGAACCTTTCCTTGGAGCCCAGTAGTAGTTTCCGATGCACCACTGCAGGTTCACAAATTCTCATTGGATATAAAACACAGAAATTGCATGGTGATTGATACAACACGTACTATGACGACTTCTGTCCAGGCGAGTAATGCAGCAAACGGTCTGTGCTTGGAACCTTTCCTGGGAGCCCAGTAGTAGTTTTTGATGCACCGCTGCTGGTTTACTGTAAGTCTTGGAGGTTCACATTGTCGATGGAACACAATAATTGCATTGGGATTTATTACACCAGGCACAATGTCGATTTCTGTCCAGGGGAGTAACGCTGCAAACGGTCTGTTTTGGAACCTTTCCTGGGAGCTAAGTAGTAGTTTTTGATGCACCGCTGCTGGTTTACTGTAACCCTTGGAGCTTCACATTGTCGATGGAACACAATAATTGCATCGGGATTTATTACACCAGGCACAATGTCGACTTCTGTCCAGGGGAGTAACGCTGCAAACGATCTGTTTTGGAACCTTTCCTGGGAGCCCAGTAGTAGTTTTTGATGCACCGCTGCTGGTTTACTGTAACCCTTGGAGCTTCACATTGTCGATGGAACACAATAATTGCATCGGGATTTATTACACCAGGCACAATGTCGACTTCTGTCCAGGGGAGTAACGCTGCAAACGGTCTGTTTTGGAACCTTTCCTGGGAGCCCAGTAGTAGTTTCCGATGCACCACAGCAGGTTTACAAATTCTCATTGGATATAAAACACAGAAATTGCATGGTGATTGAAACAACACGTACTATGTCGACTTCTGTCCCGGCGAGTAACGCAGCAAACTTTCTGTGCTTGGAACCTTTCCTGGGAGCCCAGTAGTAGTTATTGATGCGCCACTGCAGGTTTACTGTAACCCTTGGAGCTTCACATTGTCGATGGAACACAATAAATGCATCGGGATTTATTACACCAGGCACAATGTCGACTTCTGTCCAGGGGAGTAACGCTGCAAACGGTCTGTTTTGGAACCTTTCCTGGGAGCCCAGTAGTAGTTTCCGATGCACCAGTGCAGGTTTACAAATTCTCATTGGATATAAAACACAGAAATTGCATGGTGATTGAAACAACACGTACTATGTCGACTTCTGTCCAGGCGAGTAACGCAGCAAACGGTCTGTGCTTGGAACCTTTCGTGGGAGCCCAGTAGTAGTTATTGATGCGCCACTGCAGGTTTACTGTAACCCTTGGAGTTTCACATTGTCGATGGAACACAATAATTGCATCGGTATTTATTACACCAGGCACAATGTCGACTTCTGTCCAGGGGAGTAACGCTGCAAACGGTCTGTTTTGGAACCTTTCCTGGGAGCCCAGTAGTAGTTTCCGATGCACCACTGCAGGTTTACAAATTCTCGTTGGATATAAAACACAGAAATTGCATGGTGATTGATACAACACATACTATGACGACTTCTGTCCAGGCGAGTAACGCAGCAAACGGTCTGTGCTTGGAACCTTTCCTGGGAGCCCAGTAGTAGTTTTTGATGCACCGCTGCTGGTTTACTGTAACCCTTGGAGCTTCACATTGTCGATGGAACACAATAATTGCATCTGGATTTATTACACCAGGCACAATGTCGACTTCTGTCCAGGGCAGTAACGCTGCAAACGGTTTGTTTTGGAACCTTTCCTGGGAGCCCAGTAGTAGTTTTTGATGCACCGCTGCTGGTTTACTGTAACCCTTGGAGCTTCACATTGTCGATGGAACACAATAATTGCATCGGGATTTATTAAACCAGGCACAATGTCGACTTCTGTCCAGTGGAGTAACGCTGCAAACGGTCTTTTTTGGAACCTTTCCTGGGAGCCCAGTAGTAGTTTCCGATGCACCACTGCAGGTTTACAAATTCTCATTGGATATAAAACACAGAAATTGCATGGTGATTGATACAACACATACTATGACGACTTCTGTCCAGGCGAGTAACGCAGCAAACGGTCTGTGCTTGGAACCTTTCCTGGGAGCCCAGTAGTAGTTATTGATGCGCCACTGCAGGTTTACTGTAACCCTTGGAGCTTCACATTGTCGATGGAACACAATAATTGCATCGGGATTTATTACACCAGGCACAATGTCGAGTTCTGTCCAGGGGAGTAACGCTGCAAACGGTCTGTTTTGGAACCTTTCCTGGGAGCCCAGTAGTAGTTTCCGATGCACCACTGCAGGTTTACAAATTCTCATTGGATATAAAACACAGAAATTGCATGGTGATTGATACAACACATACTATGACGACTTCTGTCCAGGCGAGTAACGCTGCAAACGGTCTGTGCTTGGAACCTTTCCTGGGAGCCCAGTAGTAGTTTTTGATGCACCGCTGCTGGTTTACTGTAACCCTTGGAGCTTTACATTTTCGATGGAACACAATAATTGCATCTGGATTTATTACACCAGGCACAATGTCGACTTCTGTCCAGGGGAGTAACGCTGCAAACGGTCTGTTTTGGAACCTTTCCTGGGAGCCCAGTAGTAGTTTCCGATGCACCACTGCAGGTTTACAAATTCTCATTGGATATAAAACACAGAAATTGCATGGTGATTGATACAACACATACTATGACGACTTCTGTCCAGGCGAGTAACGCAGCAAACGGTCTGTGCTTGGAACCTTTCCTGGGAGCCCAGTAGTAGTTTTTGATGCACCGCTGCTGGTTTACTGTAACCCTTGGAGCTTCACACTGTCGATGGAACACAATAATTGCATCGGGATTTATTACACCAGGCACAATGTCGACTTCTGTCCGGGGGAGTAACGCTGCAAACGGTCTGTTTTGGAACCTTTCCTGGGAGCCCAGTAGTAGTTTCCGATGCACCACTGCAGGTTTACAAATTCTCATTGGATATAAAACACAGAAATTGCATGGTGATTGATACAACACATACTATGACGACTTCTGTCCAGGCGAGTAACGCTGCAAACGGTCTGTGCTTGGAACCTTTCCTGGGAGCCCAGTAGTAGTTATTGATGCGCCACTGCAGGTTTACTGTAACCCTTGGAGCTTCACATTGTCGATGGAACACAATAAATGCATCGGGATTTATTACACCAGGCACAATGTCGACTTCTGTCCAGGGGAGTAACGCTGCAAACGGTCTGTTTTGGAACCTTTCCTGGGAGCACAGTAGTAGTTTCCGATGCACCACTGCAGGTTTACAAATTCTCGTTGGATATAAAACACAGAAATTGCATGGTGATTGATACAACACATAATATGACGACTTCTGTGCAGGCGAGTAACGCAGCAAACGGTCTGTGCTTGGAACCTTTCCTGGGAGCCCAGTAGTAGTTTTTGATGCACCGCTGCTGGTTTACTGTAACCCTTGGAGCTTCACATTGTCGATGGAACACAATAATTGCATCTGGATTTATTACACCAGGCACAATGTCGACTTCTGTCCAGGGCAGTAACGCTGCAAACGGTCTGTTTTGGAACCTTTCCTGGGAGCCCAGTAGTAGTTTTTGATGCACCGCTGCTGGTTTACTGTAACCCTTGGAGCTTCACATTGTCGATGGAACACAATAATTGCATCGGGATTTATTACACCAGGCAGAATGTCAACCTCTGTCCAGTGGAGTAACGCTGCAAACGGTCTGTTTTGGAACCTTTCCTGGGAGCCCAGTAGTAGTTTCCGATGCACCACTGCAGGTTTACAAATTCTCATTGGATATAAAACACAGAAATTGCAGGGTGATTGATACAACACATACTATGACGACTTCTGTCCAGGCGAGTAACGCAGCAAACGGTCTGTGCTTGGAACCTTTCCTGGGAGCCCAGTAGTAGTTATTGATGCGCCACTGCGGGTTTACTGTAACCCTTGGAGCTTCACATTGTCGATGGAACACAATAATTGCATCGGGATTTATTACACCAGGCACAATGTCGAGTTCTGTCCAGGGGAGTAACGCTGCAAACGGTCTGTTTTGGAACCTTTCCTGGGAGCCCAGTAGTAGTTTCCGATGCACCACTGCAGGTTTACAAATTCTCATTGGATATAAAACACAGAAATTGCATGGTGATTGATACAACACATACTATGACGACTTCTGTCCAGGCGAGTAACGCTGCAAACGGTCTGTGCTTGGAACCTTTCCTGGGAGCCCAGTAGTAGTTTTTGATGCACCGCTGCTGGTTTACTGTAACCCTTGGAGCTTCACATTGTCGATGGAACACAATAATTGCATCTGGATTTATTACACCAGGAACAATGTCGACTTCTGTCCAGGGGAGTAACGCTGCAAACGGTCTGTTTTGGAACCTTTCCTGGGAGCCCAGTAGTAGTTTCCGATGCACCACTGCAGGTTTACAAATTCTCGTTGTATATAAAACACAGAAATTGCATGGTGATTGATACAACACATACTATGACGACTTCTGTCCAGGCGAGTAACGCAGCAAACGGTCTGTGCTTGGAACCTTTCCTGGGAGCCCAGTAGTAGTTTTTGATGCACCGCTGCTGGTTTACTGTAACCCTTGGAGCTTCACATTGTAGATGGAACACAATAATTGCATCGGGATTTATTACACCAGGCACAATGTCGACTTCTGTCCGGGGGAGTAACGCTGCAAACGGTCTGTTTTGGAACCTTTCCTGGGAGCCCAGTAGTAGTTTCCGATGCACCACTGCAGGTTTACAAATTCTCATTGGATATAAAACACAGTAATTGCATGGTGATTGATACAACACATACTATGACGACTTCTGTCCAGGCGAGTAACGCTGCAAACGGTCTGTGCTTGGAACCTTTCCTGGGAGCCCAGTAGTAGTTTTTGATGCACCGCTGCTGGTTTACTGTAACCCTTGGAGCTTCACATTGTCGATGGAACACAATAATTGCATCGGGATTTATTACACCAGGCACAATGTCGACTTCTGTCCAGGGGAGTAACGCTGCAAACGGTCTGTTTTGGAACCTTTCCTGGGAGCGCAGTAGTAGTTTCCGACGCACCACTGCAGGTTTACAAATTCTCATTGCATATAAAACACAGAAATTGCATGGTGATTGATACAACACATACTATGACGACTTCTCTCCAGGCGAGTAACGCAGCAAACGGTCTGTGCTTGGAACCTTTCCTGGGAGCCCAGTAGGAGTTTTTGATGCACCGCTGCTGGTTTACTGTAACCCTTGGAGCTTCACATTGTCGATGGAACACAATAATTGCATCGGGATTTATTACACCAGGCACAATGTCGACTTCTGTCCAGGGGAGTAACGCTGCAAACGGTCTGTTTTGGAACCTTTCCTGGGAGCCCAGTAGTAGTTTTTGATGCACCGCTGCTGATTTACTGTAACCCTTGGAGCTTCACATTGTCGATGGAACACAATAATTGCATCGGGATTTATTACACCAGGCACAATGTCGACTTCTGTCCAGGGGAGTAACGCTGCAAACGGTCTGTTTTGGAACCTTTCCTGGGAGCCCAGTAGTAGTTTTTGATGCACCGCTGCTGGTTTACTGTAACCCTTGGAGCTTCACATTGTCGATGGAACACAATAATTGCAATGGGATTTATTACACCAGGCACAATGTCGACTTCTGTCCAGGGGAGTAACGCTGCAAACGGTCTGTTTTGGAACCTTTCCTGGGAGCCCAGTAGTAGTTTCCGATGCACCACTGCAGGTTTACAAATTCTCATTGGATATAAAACACAGAAATTGCATGGTGATTGAAACAACACGTACTATGTCGACTTCATTCCCGGCGAGTAACGCAGCAAACGGTCTGTGCTTGGAACCTTTCCTGGGAGCCCAGTAGTAGTTATTGATGCGCCACTGCAGGTTTACTGTAACCCTTGGAGCTTCACATTGTCGATGGAACACAATAATTGCAATGGGATTTATTACACCAGACACAATGTCGAGTACTGTCCAGGGGAGTTACGCTGCAAACGGTCTGTTTTGGAACGTTTCCTGGGAGCCCAGTAGTAGTTTCCGATGCACCACTGCAGGTTTACAAATTCTCATTGGATATAAAACACAGAAATTGCATGGTGATTGATACAACACATACTATGACGACTTCTGTCCAGGCGAGTAACGCTGCAAACGGTCTATGCTTGGAACCTTTCCTGGGAGCCCAGTAGTAGTTATTGATGCGCCACTGCAGGTTTACTGTAACCCTTGGAGCTTCACATTGTCGATGGAACACAATAAATGCATCGGGATTTATTACACCAGGCACAATGTCGACTTCTGTCCAGGGGAGTAACGCTGCAAACGGTCTGTTTTGGAACCTTTCCTGGGAGCCCAGTAGTAGTTTCCGATGCACCACTGCAGGTTTACAAATTCTCGTTGGATATAAAACACAGAAATTGCATGGTGATTGATACAACACATACTATGACGACTTCTGTCCAGGCGAGTAACGCAGCAAACGGTCTGTGCTTCGAACCTTTCCTGGGAGCCCAGTAGTAGTTTTTGATGCACCGCTGCTGGTTTACTGTAACCCTTGGAGCTTCACATTGTCGATGGAACACAATAATTGCATCTGGATTTATTACACCAGGCACAATGTCGACTTCTGTCCAGGGGAGTAACGCTGCAAACGGTCTGTTTTGGAACCTTTCCTGGGAGCCCAGTAGTAGTTTTTGATGCACCGCTGCTGGTTTACTGTAACCCTTGGAGCTTCACATTGTCGATGGAACACAATAATTGCATCTGGATTTATTACACCAGGCACAATGTCGACTTCTGTCCAGTGGAGTAACGCTGCAAACAGTCTGTTTTGGAACCTTTCCTGGGAGCCCAGTAGTAGTTTCCGATGCACCATTGCAGGTTTACAAATTCTCATTGGATATAAAACACAGAAATTGCATGGTGATTGATACAACACATACTATGACGACTTCTGTCCAGGCGAGTAACGCAGCAAACGGTCTGTGCTTGGAACCTTTCCTGGGAGCCCAGTAGTAGTTATTGATGCGCCACTGCAGGTTTACTGTAACCCTTGGAGCTTCACATTGTCGATGGAACACAATAATTGCATCGGGATTTATTACACCAGGCACAATGTCGAGTTCTGTCCAGGGGAGTAACGCTGCAAACGGTCTGCTTTGGAACCTTTCCTGGGAGCCCAGTAGTAGTTTCCGATGCACCACTGCAGGTTTACAAATTCTCATTGGATATAAAACACAGAAATTGCATGGTGATTGATACAACACATACTATGACGACTTCTGTCCAGGCGAGTAACGCTGCAAACGGTCTGTGCTTGGAACCTTTCCTGGGAGCCCTGTAGTAGTTTTTGATGCACCGCTGCTGGTTTACTGTAACCCTTGGAGCTTCACATTGTCGATGGAACACAATAATTGCATCTGGATTTATTACACCAGGCACAATGTCGACTTCTGTCCAGGGGAGTAACGCTGCAAACGGTCTGTTTTGGAACCTTTCCTGGGAGCCCAGAAGTAGTTTTTGATGCACCGCTGCTGGTTTACTGTAACCCTTGGATCTTCACATTGTCGATGGAACACAATAATTGCATCGGGATTTATTACACCAGGCACAATGTCGACTTCTGTCCAAGGGAGTAACGCTGCAAACGGTCTGTTTTGGAACCTTTCCTGGGAGCCCAGTAGTAGTTTTTGATGCACCGCTGCTGGTTTACTGTAACCTTTGGAGCTTCACATTGTCGATGGAACACAATAATTGCATCGGGATTTATTACACCAGGCACAATGTCGACTTCTGTCCAGGGGAGTAACGCTGCAAACGGTCTGTTTTGGTACCTTTCCTGGGAGCCCAGTAGTAGTTTCCGATGCACCACTGCAGGTTTACAAATTCTCATTGGATATAAAACACAGAAATTGCATGGTGATTGAAACAACACGTACTATGTCGACTTCTGTCCCGGCGAGTAACGCAGCAAACGGTCTGTGCTTGGAACCTTTCCTGGGAGCCCAGTAGTAGTTATTGATGCGCCACTGCAGGTTTACTGTAACCCTTGGAGCTTCACATTGTCGATGGAACACAATAATTGCATCGGGATTTATTACACCAGGCACAATGTCGACTTCTGTCCAGGGGAGTAACGCTGCAAACGGTCTGTTTTGGAACCTTTCCTGGGAGCCCAGTAGTAGTTTCCGATGCACCAGTGCAGGTTTACAAATTCTCATCGGATATAAAACACAGAAATTGCATGGTGATTGAAACAACACGTACTATGTCGACTTCTGTCCAGGCGAGTAACGCAGCAAACAGTCTGTGCTTGGAACCTTTCCTGGGAGCCCAGTAGTAGTTATTGATGCGCCACTGCAGGTTTACTGTAACCCTTGGAGCTTCACATTGTCGATGGAACACAATAATTGCATCGGGATTTATTACACCAGGCACAATGTCGACTTCTGTCCAGGGGAGTAACGCTGCAAACGGTCTGTTTTGGAACCTTTCCTGGGAGCCCAGTAGTAGTTTCCGATGCACCACTGCAGGTTTACAAATTCTCATTGGATATAAAACACAGAAATTGCATGGTGATTGATACAACACATACTATGACGACTTCTGTCCAGGCGAGTAACGCTGCAAACGGTCTATGCTTGGAACCTTTCCTGGGAGCCCAGTAGTAGTTATTGATGCGCCACTGCAGGTTTACTGTAACCCTTGGAGCTTCACATTGTCGATGGAACACAATAAATGCATCGGGATTTATTACACCAGGCACAATGTCGACTTCTGTCCAGGGGAGTAACGCTGCAAACGGTCTGTTTTGGAACCTTTCCTGGGAGCCCAGTAGTAGTTTCCGATGCACCACTGCAGGTTTACAAATTCTCGTTGGATATAAAACACAGAAATTGCATGGTGATTGACACAACACATACTATGACGACTTCTGTCCAGGCGAGTAACGCAGCAAACGGTCTGTGCTTGGAACCTTTCCTGGGAGCCCAGTAGTAGTTTTTGATGCACCGCTGCTGGTTTACTGTAACCCTTGGAGCTTCACATTGTCGATGGAACACAATAATTGCATCTGGATTTATTACACCAGGCACAATGTCGACTTCTGTCCAGGGCAGTAACGCTGCAAACGGTCTGTTTTGGAACCTTTCCTTGGAGCCCAGTAGTAGTTTTTGATGCACCGCTGCTGGTTTACTGTAACCCTTGGAGCTTCACATTGTCGATGGAACACAATAATTGCATCGGGATTTATTACACCAGGCACAATATCGACTTCTGTCCAGTGGAGTAACGCTGCAAACGGTCTGTTTTGGAACCTTTCCTGGGAGCCCAGTAGTAGTTTCCGATGCACTACTGCAGGTTTACAAATTCTCATTGGATATAAAACACAGAAATTGCATGGTGATTGATACAACACATACTATGACGACTTCTGTCCAGGCGAGTAACGCAGCAAACGGTCTGTGCTTGGAACCTTTCCTGGGAGCCCAGTAGTAGTTATTGATGCGCCACTGCAGGTTTACTGTAACCCTTGGAGCTTCACATTGTCGATGGAACACAATAATTGCATCGGGATTTATTACACCAGGCACAATGTCGAGTTCTGTCCAGGGGAGTAACGTTGCAAACGGTCTGTTTTGGAACCTTTCCTGGGAGCCCAGTAGTAGTTTCCGATGCACCACTGCAGGTTTACAAATTCTCATTGGATATAAAACACAGAAATTGCATGGTGATTGATACAACACATACTATGACGACTTCTGTCCAGGCGAGTAACGCTGCAAACGGTCTGTGCTTGGAACCTTTCCTGGGAGCCCAGTAGTAGTTTTTGATGCACCGCTGCTGGTTTACTGTAACCCTTGGAGCTTCACATTGTCGATGGAACACAATAATTGCATCGGGATTTATTACACCAGGCACAATGTCGACTTCTGTCCAGGGGAGTAACGCTGCAAACGGTCTGTTTTGGAACCTTTCCTGGGAGCCCAGTAGTAGTTTCCGTTGCACCACTGCAGGTTTACAAATTCTCATTGGATATAAAACACAGAAATTGCATGGTGATTGATACAACACATACTATGACGACATCTGTCCAGGCGAGTAACGCAGCAAACGGTCTGTGCTTGGAACCTTTCCTGGGAGCCCAGTAGTAGTTTTTGATGCACCGCTGCTGGTTTACTGTAACCCTTGGAGCTTCACATTGTCGATGGAACACAATAATTGCATCGGGATTTATTACACCAGGCACAATGTCGACTTCTGTCCGGGGGAGTAACGCTGCAAACGGTCTGGTTTGGAACCTTTCCTGGGAGCCCAGTAGTAGTTTCCGATGCACCACTGCAGGTTTACAAATTCTCATTGGATATAAAACACAGAAATTGCATGGTGATTGATACAACACATACTATGACGACTTCTGTCCAGGCGAGTAACGCTGCAAACGGTCTGTGCTAGGAACCTTTCCTGGGAGCCCAGTAGTAGTTTTTGATGCACCGCTGCTGGTTTACTGTAACCCTTGGAGCTTCACATTGTCGATGGAACACAATAAATGCATCGGGATTTATTACACCAGGCACAATGTCGACTTCTGTCCAGGGGAGTAACGCTGCAAACGGTCTGTTTTGGAACCTTTCCTGGGAGCCCAGTAGTAGTTTCCGACGCACCACTGCAGGTTTACAAATTCTCATTGGATATAAAACACAGAAATTGCATGGTGATTGATACAACACATACTATGACGACTTCTGTCCAGGCGAGTAACGCAGCAAACGGTCTGTGCTTGGAACCTTTCCTGGGAGCCCAGTAGTAGTTTTTGATGCACCGCTGCTGGTTTACTGTAACCCTTGGAGCTTCACATTGTCGATGGAACACAATAATTGCATCGGGATTTATTACACCAGGCACAATGTCGACTTCTGTCCAGGGGAGTAACGCTGCAAACGGTCTGTTTTGGAACCTTTCCTGGGAGCCCAGTAGTAGTTTCCGATGCACCAGTGCAGGTTTACAAATTCTCATTGGATATAAAACACAGAAAATGCATGGTGATTGAAACAACACGTACTATGTCGACTTCTGTCCAGGCGAGTAACGCAGCAAACGGTCTGTGCTTGGAACCTTTCCTGGGAGCCCAGTAGTAGTTATTGATGCGCCACTGCAGGTTTACTGTAACCCTTGGAGCTTCACATTGTCGATGGAACACAATAATTGCATCAGGATTTATTACACCAGGCACAATGTCGAGTTCTGTCCAGGGGAGTAACGCTGCAAACGGTCTGTTTTGGAACCTTTCCTGGGAGCCCAGTAGTAGTTTCCGATGCACCACTGCAGGTTTACAAATTCTCATTGGATATAAAACACAGAAATTGCATGGTGATTGATACAACACATACTATGACGACTTCTGTCCAGGCGAGTAACGCTGCAAACGGTCTATGCTTGGAACCTTTCCTGGGACCCCAGTAGTAGTTATTGATGCGCCACTGCAGGTTTACTGTAACCCTTGGAGCTTCACATTGTCGATGGAACACAATAAATGCATCGGGATTTATTACACCAGGCACAATGTCGACTTCTGTCCAGGGGAGTAACGCTGCAAACGGTCTGTTTTGGAACCTTTCCTGGGAGCCCAGTAGTAGTTTCCGATGCACCACTGCAGGTTTACAAATTCTCGTTGGATATAAAACACAGAAATTGCATGGTGATTGATACAACACATACTATGACGACTTCTGTCCAGGCGAGTAACGCAGCAAACGGTCTGTGCTTGGAACCTTTCCTGGGAGCCCAGTAGTAGTTTTTGATGCACCGCTGCTGGTTTACTGTAACCCTTGGAGCTTCACATTGTCGATGGAACACAATAATTGCATCTGGATTTATTACACCAGGCACAATGTCGACTTCTGTCCAGGGCAGTAACGCTGCAAACGGTCTGTTTTGGAACCTTTCCTGGGAGCCCAGTAGTAGTTTTTGATGCACCGCTGCTGGTTTACTGTAACCCTTGGAGCTTCACATTGTCGATGGAACACAATAATTGCATCGGGATTTATTACACCAGGCACAATGTCGAGTTCTGTCCAGGGGAGTAACGCTGCAAACGGTCTGTTTTGGAACCTTTCCTGGGAGCCCAGTAGTAGTTTCCGATGCACCACTGCAGGTTTACAAATTCTCATTGGATATAAAACACAGAAATTGCATGGTGATTGATACAACACATAATATGACGACTTCTGTCCAGGCGAGTAACGCTGCAAACGGTCTGTGCTTGGAACCTTTCCTGGGAGCCCAGTAGTAGTTTTTGATGCACCGCTGCTGGTTTACTGTAACCCTTGGAGCTTCACATTGTCGATGGAAGACAATAATTGCATCTGGATTTATTACACCAGGCACAATGTCGACTTCTGTCCAGGGGAGTAACGCTGCAAACGGTCTGTTTTGGAACCTTTCCTGGGAGCCCAGTAGTAGTTTCCGATGCACCACTGCAGGTTTACAAATTCTCATTGGATATAAAACACAGAAATTGCATGGTGATTGATACAACACATACTATGACGACTTCTGTCCAGGCGAGTAACGCAGCAAACGGTCTGTGCTTGGAACCTTTCCTGGGAGCCCAGTAGTAGTTTTTGATGCACCGCTGCTGGTTTACTGTAACCCTTGGAGCTTCACATTGTCGATGGAACACAATAATTGCATCGGGATTTATTACACCAGGCACAATGTCGACTTCTGTCCGGGGGAGTAACGCTGCAAACGGTCTGTTTTGGAACCTTTCCTGGGAGCCCAGTAGTAGTTTCCGATGCACCACTGCAGGTTTACAAATTCTCATTGGATATAAAACACAGAAATTGCATGGTGATTGATACAACACATACTATGACGACTTCTGTCCAGGCGAGTAACGCTGCAAACGGTCTGTGCTTGGAACCTTTCCTGGGAGCCCAGTAGTAGTTTTTGATGCACCGCTGCTGGTTTACTGTAACCCTTGGAGCTTCACATTGTCGATGGAACACAATAATTGCATCGGGATTTATTACACCAGGCACAATGTCGACTTCTGTGCAGCGGAGTAACGCTGCACACGGTCTGTTTTGGAACCTTTCCTGGGAGCCCAGTAGTAGTTTCCGACGCACCGCTGCAGGTTTACAAATTCTCATTGGATATAAAACACAGAAATTGCATGGTGATTGATACAACACATACTATGACGACTTCTGTCAGGCGAGTAACGCAGCAAACGGTCTGTGCTTGGAACCTTTCCTGGGAGCCCAGTAGTAGTTTTTGATGCACCGCTGCTGGTTTACTGTAACCCTTGGAGCTTCACATTGTCGATGGAACACAATAATTGCATCGGGATTTATTACACCAGGCACAATGTCGACTTCTGTCCAGGGGAGTAACGCTGCAAACGGTCTGTTTTGGAACCTTTCCTGGGAGCCCAGTAGTAGTTTTTGATGCACCGCTGCTGGTTTACTGTCACCCTTGGAGCTTCACATTGTCGATGGAACACAATAATTTCATCGGGATTTATTACACCAGGCACAATGTCGACTTCTGTCCAGGGGAGTAACGCTGCAAACGGTCTGTTTTGGAACCTTTCCTGGGAGCCCAGTAGTAGTTTTTGATGCACCGCTGCTGGTTTACTGTAACCCTTGGAGCTTCACATTGTCGATGGAACACAATAATTGCATCGGTATTTATTACACCAGGCACAATGTCGACTTCTGTCCAGGGGAGTAACGCTGCAAACGGTCTGTTTTGGAACCTTTCCTGGGAGCCCAGTAGTAGTTTTTGATGCACCGCTGCTGGTTTACTGTAACCCTTGGAGCTTCACATTGTCGATGGAACACAATAATTGCATCGGGATTTATTACACCAGGCACAATGTCGACTTCTGTCCAGGGGAGTAACGCTGCAAACGGTCTGTTTTGGAACCTTTCCTGGGAGCCCAGTAGTAGTTTTTGATGCACCGCTGCTGGTTTACTGTAACCCTTGGAGCTTCACATTGTCGATGGAACACAATAATTGCATCGGTATTTATTACACCAGGCACAATGTCGACTTCTGTCCAGGGGAGTAACGCTGCAAACGGTCTGTTTTGGAACCTTTCCTGGGAGCCCAGTAGTAGTTTCCGATGCACCACTGCAGGTTTACAAATTCTCATTGGATATAAAACACAGAAATTGCATGGTGATTGATACAACATGTACTATGACGACTTCTGTCCAGGCGAGTAACGCTGCAAACGGTCTGTGCTTGGAACCTTTCCTGGGAGCCCAGTAGTAGTTTTTGATGCACCGCTGCTGTTTTACTGTAACCCTTGGAGCTTCACATTGTCGATGGAACACAATAATTGCATCGGGATTTATTACACCAGGCACAATGTCGACTTCTGTCCAGGGGAGCAACGCTGCAAACGGGGTGTTTTGGTACCTTTCCTGGGAGCCCAGTAGTAGTTTCCGATGCACCACTGCAGGTTTACAAATTCTCATTGGATATAAAACACAGAAATTGCATGGTGATTGATACAACACATACTATGACGACTTCTGTCCAGGCGAGTAACGCTGCAAACGGTCTGTGCTTGGAACCTTTCCTGGGAGCCCAGTAGTAGCTTTTGATGCACCGCTGCTGGTTTACTGTAACCCTTGGAGCGTCACATTGTCGATGGAACACAATAATTGCATCGGGATTTATTACACCAGGCACAATGTCGACTTCTGTCCAGGGGAGTAACGCTGCAAACGGTCTGTTTTGGAACCTTTCCTTGGAGCCCAGTAGTAGTTTCCGATGCACCACTGCAGGTTTACAAATTCTCATTGGATACAAAACACAGAAATTGCATGGTGATTGATACAACACATACTATGACGACTTCTGTCCAGGCGAGTAACGCAGCAAACGGTCTGTGCTTGGAACCTTTCCTGGGAGCCCAGTAGTAGTTTTTGATGCACCGCTGCTGGTTTACTGTAACCCTTGGAGCTTCACATTGTCGATGGAACACAATAATTGCATCGGGATTTATTACACCAGGCACAATGTCGACTTCTGTCCAGGGGAGTAACGCTGCAAACGGTCTGTTTTGGAACCTTTCCTGGGAGCCCAGTAGTAGTTTCCGATGCACCACTGCAGGTTTACAAATTCTCATTGGATATAAAACACAGAAATTGCATGGTGATTGATACAACACATACTATGATGACATCTGTCCAGGCGAGTAACGCAGCAAACGGTCTGTGCTTGGAACCTTTCCTGGGAGCCCAGTAGTAGTTTTTGATGCACCGCTGCTGGTTTACTGTAACCCTTGGAGCTTCACATTGTCGATGGAACACAATAATTGCATCGGGATATATTACACCAGGCACAATGTCGACTTCTGTCCAGGGGAGTAACGCTGCAAACGGTCTGTTTTGGAACCTTTCCTGGGAGCCCAGTAGTAGTTTTTGATGCACCGCTGCTGGTTTACTCTAACCCTTGGAGCTTCACATTGTCGATGGAACACAATAATTGCATCGGGATTTATTACACCAGGCACAATGTCGACTTCTGTCCAGGGGAGTAACGCTGCAAACGGTCTGTTTTGGAACCTTTCCTGGGAGCCCAGTAGTAGGTTCCGATGCGCCACTGCAGGTTTACAAATTCTCATTGGATATAAAACACAGAAATTGCATGGTGATTGATACAACACGTAGTATGACGACTTCTGTCCAGGCGAGTAACGCAGCAAACGGTCTGTGCTTGGAACCTTTCCTGGGAGCCCAGTAGTAGTTATTGATGCGCCACTGCAGGTTTACTGTAACCCTTGGAGCTTCACATTGTCGATGGAACACAATAATTGCATCGGGATTTATTACACCAGGCACAATGTCGACTTCTGTCCAGGGGAGTAACGCTGCAAACGGTCTGTTGTGGAATCTTTCTTGGGAGCCCAGTAGTAGTTTCCGATGCACCACTGCAGGTTTACAAATTCTCATTGGATATAAAACACAGAAATTGCATGGTGATTGATACAACACATACTATGACGACTTCTGTCCAGGCGAGTAACGCAGCAAACGGTCTGTGCTTGGAACCTTTCCTGGGAGCCCAGTAGTAGTTATTGATGCGCCACTGCAGGTTTACTGTAACCCTTGGAGCTTCACATTGTCGATGGAACACAATAATTGCATCGGGATTTGTAACACCAGGCACAATGTCGACTTCTGTCCAGGGGAGTAACGCTGCAAACGGTCTGTTTTGGAACCTTTCCTGGGAGCCCAGTAGTAGTTTTTGATGCACCGCTGCTGGTTTACTGTAACCCTTGGAGCTTCACATTGTCGATGGAACACAATAATTGCATCGGGATTTATTACACCAGGCACAATGTCGACTTCTGTCCAGGGGAGTAACGCTGCAAACGGTATGTTTTGGAACCTTTCCTGGGAGTCCAGTAGTAGTTTTTGATGCACCGCTGCTGGTTTACTGTAACCCTTGAAGCTTCACATTGTCGATGGAACACAATAATTGCATCGGGATTTATTACACCAGGCACAATGTCGGTTTCTGTCCAGGCGAGTAACGCTGCAAACGGTCTGTTTTGGAACCTTTCCTGGGAGCCCAGTAGTAGTTTTTGATGCACCGCTGCTGGTTTACTGTAACCCTTGGAGCTTCACATTGTCGATGGAACACAATAATTGCATCGGGATTTATTACACCAGGCACAATGTCGACTTCTGTCCAGGGGAGTAACGCTGCAAACGGTCTGTTTTGGAACCTTTCCTGAGAGCCCAGTAGTAGTTTTTGATGCACCGCTGCTGGTTTACTGTAACCCTTGGAGCTTCACATTGTCGATGGAACACAATAATTGCATCGGGATTTATTACACCAGGCACAATGTCGACTTTTGTCCAGGGGAGTAACGGTGCAAACGGTCTGTTTTGGAACCTTTCCTGGGAGCCCAGTAGTAGTTTCCGATTCACCACTGCAGGTTTACAATTTCTCATTGGATATAAAACACAGAAATTGCATGGTGATTGATACAACACGTACTTTGACGACTTCTGTCCAGGCGAGTAACGCTGCAAACGGTCTGTGCTTGGAACCTTTCCTGGGAGCCCAGTAGTAGTTTTTGATGCACCGCTGCTGGTTTACTGTAACCCTTGGAGCTTCACATTGTCGATGGAACACAATAATTGCATCGGGATTTATTACACCAGGCACAATGTCGGTTTCTGTCCAGGGGAGTAACGCTGCAAACGGTCTGTTTTGGAACCTTTCCTGGGAACCCA
This sequence comes from Schistocerca serialis cubense, assembly GCF_023864345.2. Taxonomy (NCBI): domain Eukaryota; kingdom Metazoa; phylum Arthropoda; class Insecta; order Orthoptera; family Acrididae; genus Schistocerca; species Schistocerca serialis. The sequence continues at coordinate 33,421,220 of NC_064645.1, read as the reverse complement.
GTAGTAGTTTCCGATGCACCACTGCAGGTTTACAAATTCTCATTGGATATAAAACACAGAAATTGCATGGTGATTGATACAACACATACTATGACGACTTCTGTCCAGGCGAGTAACGCTGCAAACGGTTTGTGCTAGGAACCTTTCCTGGGAGCCCAGTAGTAGCTTTGATGCACCGCTGCTGGTTTACTGTAACCCTTGGAGCTTCACATTGTCGATGGAACACAATAATTGCATCGGGATTTATTACACCAGGCACAATGTCGACTTCTGTCCAGGGGAGTAACGCTGCAAACGGTCTGTTTTGGAACCTTTCCTGGGAGCCCAGTAGTAGTTTCCGATGTACCAATGCAGGTTTTTAAATTCTCATTGGATATAAAACACAGAAATTGCATGGTGATTGATACAACACATACTATGTCGACTTCTGTCCAGGCGAGTAACGCTGCAAACGGTCTGTGCTTGGAACCTTTCCTGGGAGCCCAGTAGTAGTTTTTGATGCACCGCTGCTGGTTTACTGTAACCCTTGGAGCTTCACATTGTCGATGGAACACAATAATTGCATCGGGATTTATTACACCAGGCACAATGTCGACTTCTGTCCAGGGGAGTAACGCTGCAAATGGTCTGTTTTGGAACCTTTCCTGGGAGCCCAGTAGTAGTTTCCGATGCACCACTGCAGGTTTACAAATTCTCATTGGATATGAAACACAGAAATTGCATGGTGATTGATACAACACATACTATGACGACTTCTGTCCAGGCGAGTAACGCTGCAAACGGTCTGTGCTTGGAACCTTTACTGGGAGCCCAGTAGTAGTTTTTGATGCACCGCTGCTGGTTTACTGTAACCCTGGGAGCTTCACATTGTCGATGGAACACAATAATTGCATCGGGATTTATTACACCAGGCACAATGTCGACTTCTGTCCAGGGGACTAACGCTGCAAAGGGTCTGTTTTGGAACCTTTCCTGGGAGCCCAGTAGTAGTCTCCGATGCACCACTGCAGGTTTACTGTAACCCTGGGAGCTTCACATTGTCGATGGAACACAATAATTGCATCGGGATTTTTTACACCAGGCACAATGTCGACTTCTGTCCAGGGGAGTAACGCTGCAAACGGTCTGTTTTGGAACCTTTCCTGGGAACCCAGTAGTAGTTTCCGATGCACCACTGCAGGTTTACAAATTCTCATTGGATATAAAACACAGAAACTGCATGGTGATTGATACAACACATACTATGACGACTTCTGTCCAGGCGGGTAACGCTGCAAACGGTCTGTGCTTGGAACCTTTCCTGGGAGCACAGTAGTAGTTTTTGATGCACCGCTGCTGGTTTACTGTAACCCTGGGAGCTTCACATTGTCGATGGAACACAATAATTGCATCGGGATTTATTACACCAGGCACAATGTCGACTTCTGTCCAGGGGACTAACGCTGCAAACAGTCTGTTTTGGAACCTTTCCTTGGAGCCCAGTAGTAGTTTCCGATGCACCACTGCAGGTTTACAAATTCTCATTGGATATAAAACACAGAAATTGCATGGTGATTGATACAACACGTACTATGACGACTTCTGTCCAGGCGAGTAACGCAGCAAACGGTCAGTGCTTGGAACCTTTCCTGGGAGCCCAGTAGTAGTAATTGATGCGCCACTGCAGGTTTACTGTAACCCTGGAAGCTTCACATTGTCGATGGAACACAATAATTGCATCGGGATTTATTACACCGGGCACAATGTCGACTTCTGTCCAGGGGAGTAACGCTGCAAACGGTCTGTTTTGGAACCTTTCCTGGGAGCCCAGTAGTAGTTTTTGATGCACCTCTGCTGGTTTACTGTAACCCTTGGAGCTTCACATTGTCGATGGAACACAATAATTGCATCGGGATTTATTACACCAGGCACAATGTCGACTTCTGTCCAGGGGAGTAACGCTGCAAACGGTCTGTTTTCGAACCTTTCCTGGGAGCCCAGTAGTAGTTTCCGATGCACCACTGCAGGTTTACAAATTCTCATTGGATATAAAACACAGAAATTGCATGGTGATTGATACAACACATACTATGACGACTTCTGTCCAGGCGAGTAACGCTGCAAACAGTCTGTGCTTGGAACCTTTCCTGGGAGCCCAGTAGTAGTTTTTGATGCACCGCTGCTGGTTTACTGTAACCCTGGGAGCTTCACATTGGCGATGGAACACAATAATTGCATCGGGATTTATTACACCAGGCACAATGTCGACTTCTGTCCAGGGGACTAACGCTGCAAACGGTCTGTTTTGGAACCTTTCCTGGGAGCCCAGTAGTAGTCTCCGATGCACCACTGCAGGTTTACTGTAACCCTGGGAGCTTCACATTGTCGATTGAACACAATAATTGCATCGGGATTTATTACACCGGGCACAATGTCGACTTCTGTCCAGGGGAGTAACGCTGCAAACGGTCTGTTTTGGAACCTTTCCAGGGAGCACAGTAGTAGTTTCCGATGCACCACTGCAGGTTTACAAATTCTCATTGGATATAAAACACAGAAATTGCATGGTGATTGATACAACACATACTATGACGACTTCTGTCCAGGCGGGTAACGCTGCAAACGGTCTGTGCTTGGAACCTTTCCTGGGAGCCCAGTAGTAGTTTTGATGCACCGCTGCTGGTTTACTGTAACCCTGGGAGCTTCACATTGTCGATGGAACACAATAATTGCATCGGGATTTATTACACCAGGCACAATGTCGACTTCTGTCCAGGGGACTAACGCTGCAAACGGTCTGTTTTGGAACCTTTCCTTGGAGCCCAGTAGTAGTTTCCGATGCACCACTGCAGGTTTACAAATTCTCATTGGATATAAAACACAGAAATTACATGGTGATTGATACAACACGTACTATGACGACTTCTGTCCAGGCGAGTAACGCAGCAAACGGTCGGTGCTTGGAACCTTTCCTGGGAGCCCAGTAGTAGTTATTGATGCGCCACTGCAGGTTTACTGTAACCCTGGAAGCTTCACATTGTCGATGGAACACAATAATTGCATCGGGATTTATTACACCAGGCACAATGTTGACTTCTGTCCAGGGGAGTAACGCTGCAAACGGTCTGTTTTGGAACCTTTCCTGGGAGCCCAGTAGTAGTTTTTGATGCACCGCTGCTGGTTTACTGTAACCCTTGGAGCTTCACATTGTCGATGGAACACAATAATTGCATCGGGATTTATTACACCAGGCACAATGTCGACTTCTGTCCAGGGGAGTAACGCTGCAAACGGTCTGTTTTGGAACCTTTCCTGGGAGCCCAGTAGTACTTTTTGATGCACCGCTGCTCGTTTACTGTAACCCTTGGAGCTTCACATTGTCGATGGAACACAATAATTGCATCGGGATTTATTACACCAGGCACAATGTCGACTTCTGTCCAGGGGAGTAACGCTGCAAACGGTCTGTTTTGGAACCTTTCCTGGGAGCCCAGTAGTAGTTTCCGATGCACCACTGCAGGTTTACAAATTCTCATTGGATATGAAACACAGAAATTGCATGGTGATTGATACAACACGTACTATGACGACTTCTGTCCAGGCGAGTAACGCAGCAAACGGTCTGTGCTTGGAACCTTTCCTGGGAGCCCAGTAGTAGTTTTTGATGCACCGCTGCTGGTTTACTGTAACCCTTGGAGCTTCACATTGTCGATGGAACACAATAATTGCATCGGGATTTATTACACCAGGCACAATGTCGACTTCTGTCCAGGGGAGTAACGCTGCAAACGGTCTGTTTTGGAACCTTTCCTGGGAGCCCAGTAGTAGTTTCCGATGCACCACTGCAGGTTTACAAATTCTCATTGGATATAAAACACAGAAATTGCATGGTGATTGATACAACACATACTATGACGACTTCTGTCCAGGCGAGTAACGCTGCAAACGGTCTGTGCTCGGAACCTTTCCTGGGAGCCCAGTAGTAGTTTTTGATGCACCGCTGCTGGTTTACTGTAACCCTGGCAGCTTCACATTGTCGATGGAACACAATAATTGCATCGGGATTTATTACACCAGGCACAATGTCGACTTCTGTCCAGGGGACTAACGCTGCAAACGGTCTGTTTTGGAACCTTTCCTGGGAGCCCAGTAGTAGTCTCCGATGCACCACTGCAGGTTTACTGTAACCCTGGGAGCTTCACATTGTCGATGGAACACAATAATTGCATCGGGATTTATTACACCAGGCACAATGTCGACGTCTGTGCAGGGGAGTAACGCTGCAAACGGTCTGTTTTGGAACCTTTCCTGGGAGCCCAGTAGTAGTTTCCGATGCACCACTGCAGGTTTACAAATTCTCATTGGATATAAAACACAGAAATTGCATGGTGATTGATACAACACATACTATGACGACTTCTGTCCAGGCGGGTAACGCTGCAAACGGTCTGTGCTTGGAACCTTTCCTGGGAGCCCAGTAGTAGTTTTTGATGCACCGCTGCTGGTTTACTGTAACCCTGGGAGCTTCACATTGTCGATGGAACACAATAATTGCATCGGGATTTATTACACCAGGCACAATGTCGACTTCTGTCCAGGGGACTAACGCTGCAAACGGTCTGTTTTGGAACCTTTCCTTGGAGCCCAGTAGTAGTTTCCGATGCACCACTGCAGGTTTACAAATTCTCATTGGATATAAAACACAGAAATTAAATGGTGATTGATACAACACGTACTATGACGACTTCTGTCCAGGCGAGTAACGCAGCAAACGGTCAGTGCTTGCAACCTTTCCTGCGAGCCCAGTAGTAGTTATTGATGCGCCACTGCAGGTTTACTGTAACCCTGGAAGCTTCACATTGTCGATGGAACACAATAATTGCATCGGGATTTATTACACCAGGCACAATGTCGACTTCTGTCCAGGGGAGTAACGCTGCAAACGGTCTGTTATGGAACCTTGCCTGGGAGCCCAGTAGTAGTTTTTGATGCACCGCTGCTGGTTTACTGTAACCCTTGGAGCTTCACATTGTCGATGGAACACAATAATTGCATCGGGATTTATTACACCAGGCACAATGTCGACTTCTGTCCAGGGGAGTAACGATGCAAACGGTCTGTTTTCGAACCTTTCCTGGGAGCCCAGTAGTAGTTTTTGAAGCACCGCTGCTGGTTTACTGTAACCCTTGGAGCTTCACATTGTCGATGGAACACAATAATTGCATCGGGATTTATTACACCAGGCACAATGTCGACTTCTGTCCAGGGGAGTAACGCTGCAAACGGTCTGTTTTGGAACCTTTCCTGGGAGCCCAGTAGTAGTTTCCGATGAACCACTGCAGGTTTACAAATTCTCATTGGATATGAAACACAGAAATTGCATGGTGATTGATACAACACGTACTATGACGACTTCTGTCCAGGCGAGTAACGCAGCAAACGGTCTGTGCTTGGAACCTTTCCTGGGAGCCCAGTAGTAGTTTTTGATGCACCGCTGCTGGTTTACTTTAACCCTTGGAGCTTCACATTGTCGATGGAACACAATAATTGCATCGGGATTTATTACACCAGGCACAATGTCGACTTCTGTCCAGGGGAGTAACGCTGCAAACGGTCTGTTTTGGAACCTTTCCTGGGAGCCCAGTAGTAGTTTTTGATGCACCGCTGCTGGTTTACTGTAACCCTTGGAGCTTCACATTGTCGATGGAACACAATAATTGCATCGGGATTTATTACACCAGGCACAATGTTGACTTCTGTCCAGGGGAGTAACGCTGCAAACGGTATGTTTTGGAACTTTTCCTTGGAGCCCAGTAGTAGTTTCTGATGCACCAGTGCAAGTTTACAAATTCTCATTGGATATAAAACGCAGAAATTGCATGGTGATTGATACAACACATACTATGACGACTTCTGTCCAGGCGAGTAACGCAGCAAACGGTCTGTGCTTGGAACCTTTCCTGGGAGCCCAGTAGTAGTTTTTGATGCACCGCTGCTGGTTTACTGTAACCCTTGGAGCTTCACATTGTCGATGGAACACAATAATTGCATCGGGATTTATTACACCAGGCACAATGTCGACTTCTGTCCAGGGGAGTAACGCTGCAAACGGTCTGTTTTGGAACCTTTCCTGGGAGCCCAGTAGTAGTTTCCGATGCACCACTGCAGGTTTACAAATTCTCATTGGATATAAAACACAGAAATTGCATGGTGATTGATACAACACATACTATGACGACTTCTGTCCAGGCGAATAACGCAGCAAATGGTCTGTGCTTGGAACCTTTCCAGGGAGCCCAGTAGTAGTTTCTGATGCTCCGCTGCTGGTTTACTGTAACCCTTGGAGCTTCACATTGTCGATGGAACACAATAATTGCATCGGGATTTATTACACCAGGCACAATGTCGACTTCTGTCCAGGGGAGTAACGCTGCAAACGGTCAGTTTTGGAACCTTTCCTTGGAGCCCAGTAGTAGTTTCCGATGCACCACTGCAGGTTTACAAATTCTCATTGGATATAAAACACTGAAATTTATTACACCAGGCACAATGTCGACTTCTGTCCAGGGGTGTAACGCTGCAAACGGTCTGTTTTGGAACCTTTCCTGGGAGCCCAGTAGTAGTTTTAGATGCACCGCTGCTGGTTTACTGTAACCCTTGGAGCTTCACATTGTCGATCGAACACAATAATTGCATCGGGATTTATTACACCAGGCACAATGTCGACTTCTGTCCAGGGGAGTAACGCTGCAAACGGTCTGTTTTGGAACCTTTCCTGGGAGCCCAGTAGTAGTTTCCGATGCACCACTGCAGGTTTACAAATTCTCATTGGATATAAGACACAGAAATTGCATGGTGATTGATACAACACATACTATGCCGACTTCTGTCCAGGCGAGTAACGCAGCAAACGGTCTGTGCTTGGAACCTTTCCTGGGAGCCCAGTAGTAGTTTTTGATGCACCGCTGCTGGTTTACTATAACCCTTGGAGCTTCACATTGTCGATGGAACACAATAATTGCATCGGGATTTATTACACCAGGCACAATGTCGACTTCTGTCCAGGGGAGTAACGCTGCAAACGGTCTGTTTTGGAACCTTTCCTGGGAGCCCAGTAGTAGTTTCCGATGCACCACTGCAGGTTTACAAATTCTCATTGGATATAAAACACAGAAATTGCATGGTGATTGATACAACACATACTATGACGACTTCTGTCCAGGCGAGTAACGCTGCAATCGGTCTGTGCTTGGAACCTTTCCTGGGAGCCCAGTAGTAGTTTTTGATGCACCGCTGCTCGTTTACTGTAACCCTTGGAGCTTCACATTGTCGATGGAACACAATAATTGCATCGGGATTTATTACACCAGGCACAATGTCGACGTCTGTGCAGGGGAGTAACGCTGCAAACGGTCTGTTTTGGAACCTTTCCTGGGAGCCCAGTAGCAGTTTCCGATGCACCACTGCGGGTTTACAAATTCTCATTGGATATAAAACACAGAAATTGCATGGTGATTGATACAACACATACTATGACGACTTCTGACTAGGCGAGTAACGCAGCAAACGGTCTGTGCTTGGAACCTTTCCTGGGAGCCCAGTAGTAGTTTTTGATGCACCGCTGCTGGTTTACTGTAACCCTTGGAGCTTCACATTGTCGATGGAACACAATAATTGCAACGGGATTTATTACACCAGGCACAATGTCGACTTCTGTCCAGGGGAGTAACGCTGCAAACGGTCTGTTTTGGAACCTTTCCTGGGAGCCCAGTAGTAGTTTCCGATGCACCACTGCAGGTTTACAAATTCTCATTGGATATAAAACACAGAAATTGCATGGTGATTGATACAACACATACTATAACGACTTCTGTCCAGGCGAGTAACGCAGCAAACGGTCTGTGCTTGGAACCTTTCCTGGGAGCCCAGTAGTAGTTTTTGATGCACCGCTGCGGTTTACTGTAACCCTTGGAGCTTCACATTGTCGATGGAACACAATAATTGCATCGGGATTTATTACACCAGGCACAATGTCGACTTCTGTCCAGGGGAGTAACGCTGCAAACGGTCTGTTTTGGAACCTTTCCTGGGAGCCCAGTAGTAGTTTTTGATGCACCGCTGCTGGTTTACTGTAACCCTTGGAGCTTCACATTGTCGATGGAACACAATAATTGCATCGGGATTTATTACACCAGGCACAATGTCGACTTCTGTCCAGGGGAGTAACGCTGCAAACGGTCTGTTTTGGAACCTTTCCTGGGAGCCCAGTAGTAGTTTCCGATGCAACACTGCAGGTTTACAAATTCTCATTGGATATAAGACACAGAAATTGCATAGTGATTGATACATCACATACTATGCCGACTTCTGTCCAGGCGAGTAACGCAGCAAACGGTCTGTGCTTGGAACCTTTCCTGGGAGCCCAGTAGTAGTTTTTGATGCACCGCTGCTGGTTTACTGTAACCCTGGGAGCTTCACATTGTCGATGGAACACAATAATTGCATCGCGATTTATTACACCAGGCACAATGTCGACTTCTGTCCAGGGGAGTAACGCTGCAAACGGTCTGTTTTGGAACCTTTCCTGGGAGCCCAGTAGTAGTTTCCGATGCACCACTGCAGGTTTACAAATTCTCATTGGATATAAAACACAGAAATTGCATGGTGATTGATACAACACATACTATGACGACTTCTGTCCAGGCGAGTAACGCAGCAAACGGTCTGTGCTTGGAACCTTTCCTGGGAGCCCAGTAGTAGTTTTTGATGCACCGCTGCTGGTTTACTGTAACCCTTGGAGCTTCACATTGTCGATGGAACACAATAATTGCATCGGGATTTATTACACCAGGCACAATGTCGACTTCTGTCCAGGGGAGTAACGCTGCAAACGGTCTGTTTTGGAACCTTTCCTGGGAGCCCAGTAGTAGTTTCCGATGCACCAGTGCAGGTTTACAAATTCTCATTGGATATAAGACACAGAAATTGCATGGTGATTGATACAACACGTACTATGACGACTTCTGTCCAGGCGAGTAACGCAGCAAACGGTCTGTGCTTGGAACCTTTCCTGGGAGCCCAGTAGTAGTTATTGATGCGCCACTGCAGGTTTACTGTAACCCTGGGAGCTTCACATTGTCGATGGAACACAATAATTGCATCGGGATTTATTACATCAGGCACAATGTCGACTTCTGTCCAGGGGAGTAACGCTGCAAACGGTCTGTTTTGGAACCTTTCCTGGGAGCCCAGTAGTAGTTTTTGATGCACCGCTGCTGGTTTACTGTAACCCTTGGAGCTTCACATTGTCGATGGAACACAATAATTGCATCGGGATTTATTACACCAGGCACAATGTCGACTTCTGTCCAGAGGAGTAACGCTGCAAACGGTCTGTTTTGGAAGCTTTCCTGGGAGCCCAGTAGTAGTTTCCGATGCACCACTGCAGGTTTACAAATTCTCATTGGATATAAAACAAAGAATTTGCATGGTGATTAATACAACACATACTATGACGACTTCTGTCCAGGCGAGTAACGCAGCAAACGGTCTGTGCTTGGAACCTTTCCTGGGAGCCCAGTAGTAGTTTTTGATGCACCGCTGCTGGTTTACTGTAACCCTTGGAGCTTCACATTGTCGATGGAACACAATAATTGCATCGGGATTTATTACACCAGCACAATGTCGACTTCTGTCCAGGGGAGTAACGCTGCAAACGGTCTGTTTTGGAACCTTTCCTGGGAGCCCAGTAGTAGTTTTTGATGCACCGCTGCTGGTTTACTGTAACCCTTGGAGCTTCACATTGTCGATGGAACACAATAATTGCATCGGGATTTATTACACAAGGCACAATGTCGACTTCTGTCCAGGGGAGTAACGCTGCAAACGGTCTGTTTTGGAACCTTTCCTGGGAGCCCAGTAGTAGTTTCCGATGCACCACTGCAGGTTTACAAATTCTCATAGGATATAAAACACAGATATTGCATGGTGATTGATACAACACATACTATGACGACTTCTGTCCTGGCGAGTAACGCAGCAAACGGTCTGTGCTTGGAACCTTTCCTGGGAGCCCAGTAGTAGTTTTTGATGCACCGCTGCTGGTTTACTGTAACCCTTGGAGCTTCACATTGTCGATGGAACACAATAATTGCATCGGGATTTATTACACCGGGCACAATGTCGACTTCTGTCCAGGGGAGTAACGCTGCAAACGGTCTGTTTTGGAACCTTTCCTGGGAGCCCAGTAGTAGTTTTTGATGCACCGCTGATGGTTTACTGTAACCCTTGGAGCTTCACATTGTCGGTGGAACACAATAATTGCATCGGGATTTATTACACCAGGCAAAATGTCGACTTCTGTCCAGGGGAGTAACGCTGCAAACGGTCTGTTTTGGAACCTTTCCTGGGAGCCCAGTAGTAGTTTTTGATGCACCGCTGCTGGTTTACTGTAACCCTTGGAGCTTCACATTGTCGATGGAACACAATAATTGCATCGGGATTTATTACACCAGGCACAATGTAGACTTCTGTCCAGGGGAGTAGCGCTGCAAACGGTCTGTTTTGGAACCTTTCCTGGGAGCCCAGTAGTAGTTTCCGATGCACCACTGCAGGTTTACAAATTCTCATTGGATATAAAACACAGAAATTGCATGGTGATTGATACAACACATACTATGACGACTTCTGTCTAGGCGAGTAACGCAGCAAACGGTCTGTGCTTGGAACCTTTCCTGGGAGCCCAGTAGTAGTTTTTGATGCACCGCTGCTGGTTTACTGTAACCCTTGGAGCTTCACATTGTCGATGGAACACAATAATTGCATCGGGATTTATTACACCAGGCACAATGTCGACTTCTGTCCAGGGGAGTAACGCTGCAAACGGTCTGTTTTGGAACCTTTCCTGGGAGCCCAGTAGTAGTTTCCGATGCACCACTGCAGGTTTACAAATTCTCATAGGATATAAAACACAGAAATTGCATGGTGATTGATACAACACATACTATGACGACTTCTGTCCAGGCGAGTAACGCAGCAAACGGTCTGTGCTTGGAACCTTTCCTGGGAGCCCAGTAGTAGTTTTTGATGCACCGCTGCTGGTTTACTGTAACCCTTGGAGCTTCACATTGTCGGTGGAACACAATAATTGCATCGGGATTTATTACACCAGGCACAATGTCGACTTCTGTCCAGGGGAGTAACGCTGCAAACGGTCTGTTTTGGAACCTTTCCTGGGAGCCCAGTAGTAGTTTTTGATGGACCGCTGCTGGTTTACTGTAACCCTTGGAGCTTCACATTGTCGATGGAACACAATAATTGCATCGGGATTTATTACACCAGGCACAATGTCGACTTCTGTCCAGGGGAGTAACGCTGCAAACGGTCTGTTTTGGAACCTTTCCTGGGAGCCCAGTAGTAGTTTCCGATGCACCACTGCAGGTTTACAAATTCTCATTGGATATAAAACACAGAAATTGCATGATGATTGATACAACACGTACTATGACGACTTCTGTCCAGGCGAGTAACGCTGCAAACGGTCTGTGCTTGGAACCTTTCCTGGGAGCCCAGTAGTAGTTTCCGATGCACCACTGCAGGTTTACAAATTCTCATTGGATATAAAACACAGAAATTGCATGGTGATTGATACAACACATACTATGACGACTTCTGTCCAGGCGAGTAACGCTGCAAACGGTCTGTGCTTGGAACCTTTCCTGGGAGCCCAGTAGTAGTTTTTGATGCACCGCTGCTGGTTTACTGTAACCCTTGGAGCTTCACATTGTCGATGGAACACAATAATTGCATCGCGATTTATTACACCAGGCACAATGTCGACTTCTGTCCAGGGGAGTAACGCTGCAAACGGTCTGTTTTGGAACGTTTCGTGGGAGCCCAGTAGTAGTTTCCGATGCACCACTGCAGGTTTACAAATTCTCATGGGATATAAAACACAGAAATTGCATGGTGATTGATACAACACGTACTATGACGACTTCTGTCCAGGCGAGTAACGCAGCAAACGGTCTGTGCTTGGAACCTTTCCTGGGAGCCCAGTAGTAGTTTTTGATGCACCGCTGCTGGTTTACTGTAACCCTTGGAGCTTCACATTCTCGATGGAACACAATAATTGCATCGGGATTTATTACACCAGGCACAATGTCGACTTCTGTCCAGGGGAGTAACGCTGCAAACGGTCTGTTATGGAACCTTTCCTGGGAGCCCAGTAGTGGTTTCCGATTCAAAACTGCAGGTTTACAAATTCTCATAGGATATAAAACACAGAAATTGCATGGTGATTGATACAACACGTACTATGACGACTTCTGTCCAGGCGAGTAACGCAGCAAACGGTCTGTGCTTGGAACCTTTCCTGGGAGCCCAGTAGTAGTTTTTGATGCACCGCTGCTGGTTTACTGTAACCCTTGGAGCTTCACATTGTCGATGGAACACAATAATTGCATCGGGATTTATTACACCAGGCACAATGTAGACTTCTGTCCAGGGGAGTAGCGCTGCAAACGGTCTGTTTTGGAACCTTTCCTGGGAGCCCAGTAGTAGTTTCCGATGCACCACTGCAGGTTTACAAATTCTCATTGGATATAAAACACAGAAATTGCATGGTGATTGATACAACACATACTATGACGACTTCTGTCTAGGCGAGTAACGCAGCAAACGGTCTGTGCTTGGAACCTTTCCTGGGAGCCCAGTAGTAGTTTTTGATGCACCGCTGCTGGTTTACTGTAACCCTTGGAGCTTCACATTGTCGATGGAACACAATAATTGCATCGGGATTTATTACACCAGGCACAATGTAGACTTCTGTCCAGGGGAGTAGCGCTGCAAACGGTCTGTTTTGGAACCTTTCCTGGGAGCCCAGTAGTAGTTTCCGATGCACCACTGCAGGTTTACAAATTCTCATTGGATATAAAACACAGAAATTGCATGGTGATTGATACAACACATACTATGACGACTTCTGTCTAGGCGAGTAACGCAGCAAACGGTCTGTGCTTGGAACCTTTCCTGGGAGCCCAGTAGTAGTTTTTGATGCACCGCTGCTGGTTTACTGTAACCCTTGGAGCTTCACATTGTCGATGGAACACAATAATTGCATCGGGATTTATTACACCAGGCACAATGTCGACTTCTGTCCAGGGGAGTAACGCTGCAAACGGTCTGTTTTGGAACCTTTCCTGGGAGCCCAGTAGTAGTTTCCGATGCACCACTGCAGGTTTACAAATTCTCATAGGATATAAAACACAGAAATTGCATGGTGATTGATACAACACATACTATGACGACTTCTGTCCAGGCGAGTAACGCAGCAAACGGTCTGTGCTTGGAACCTTTCCTGGGAGCCCAGTAGTAGTTTTTGATGCACCGCTGCTGGTTTACTGTAACCCTTGGAGCTTCACATTGTCGATGGAACACAATAATTGCATCGGGATTTATTACACCAGGCACAATGTCGACTTCTGTCCAGGGGAGTAACGCTGCAAACGGTCTGTTTTGGAACCTTTCCTGGGAGCCCAGTAGTAGTTTTTGATGGACCGCTGCTGGTTTACTGTAACCCTTGGAGCTTCACATTGTCGATGGAACACAATAATTGCATCGGGATTTATTACACCAGGCACAATGTCGACTTCTGTCCAGGGGAGTAACGCTGCAAACGGTCTGTTTTGGAACCTTTCCTGGGAGCCCAGTAGTAGTTTCCGATGCACCACTGCAGGTTTACAAATTCTCATTGGATATAAAACACAGAAATTGCATGGTGATTGATACAACACATACTATGACGACTTCTATCCAGGCGAGTAACGCAGCAAACGGTCTGTGCTTGGAACCTTTCCTGGGAGCCCAGTAGTAGTTTTTGATGCACCGCTGCTGGTTTACTGTAACCCTTGGAGCTTCACATTGTCGATGGAACACAATAATTGCATCGGGATTTATTACACCAGGCACAATGTCGACTTCTGTCCAGGGGAGTATTGCTGCAAACGGTCTGTTTTGGAACCTTTCCTGGGAGCCCAGTAGTAGTTTTTGATGCACCGCTGCTGGTTTACTGTAACCCTTGGAGCTTCACATTGTCGATGGAACACAATAATTGCATCGGGATTTATTACACCAGGCATTATGTCGACTTCTTTCCAGGGGAGTAACGCTGCAAACGGTCTGTTTTGGAAAATTTCCTGGGAGCCCAGTAGTAGTTTTTGATGCACCGCTGCTGGTTTACTGTAACCCTTGGAGCTTCACATTGTCGATGGAACACAATAATTGCATCGGGATTTATTACACCAGGCACAATGTCGACTTCTGTCCAGGGGAGTAACGCTGCAAACGGTTTGTTTTGGAACCTTTCCTGGGAGCCCAGTAGTAGTTTCCGATGCACCAGTGCAGGTTTACAAATTCTCATTGGATATAAAACACAGAAATTCCATGGTGATTGATACAACACGTACTTTGACGACTTCTGTCCAGGCGAGTAACGCAGCAAACGGTCTGTGCTTGGAACCTTTCCTGGGAGCCCAGTAGTAGTTTTTGATGCACCGCTGCTGGTTTACTGTATCCCTTGGAGCTTCACATTGTCGATGGAACACAATAATTGAACGGGATTTATTACACCAGGCACAATGTCGACTTCTGTCCAGGGGAGTAACGCTGCAAACGGTCTGTTTTGGAACCTTTCCTGGGAGCCCAGTAGTAGTTTCCGATGCACCACTGCAGGTTTACAAATTCTCATTGGATATAAAACACAGATATTGCATGGTGATTGATACAACACGTACTATGACGACTTCTGCCCAGTCGAGTAACGCAGCAAACGGTCTGTGCTTGGAACCTTTCCTGGGAGCCAAGTAGTAGTTATTGATGCGCCACTGCTGGTTTACTGTAACCCTTGGAGCTTCACATTGTCGATGGAACACAATAATTGCATCGGGATTTATTACACCAGGCACAATGTCGACTTCTGTCCAAGGGAGTAACGCTGCAAACGGTCTGTTTTGGAACCTTTCCTGGGAGCCCAGTAGTAGTTTCCGATGCACCACTGCAGGTTTACAAATTCTCATTGGATATAAAACACAGAAATTGCATGGTGATTGATACAACACGTACTATGACGACTTCTGTCCAGGCGAGTAACGCTGCAAACGGTCTGTGCTTGGAACCTTTCCTGGGAGCCCAGTAGTAGTTTCCGATGCACCACTGCAGGTTTACAAATTCTCATTGGATATAAAACACAGAAATTGCATGGTGATTGATACAACACATACTATGACGACTTCTGTCCAGGCGAGTAACGCTGCAAACGGTCTGTGCTTGGAACCTTTCCTGGGAGCCCAGTAGTAGTTTTTGATGCACCGCTGCTGGTTTACTGTAACCCTTGGAGCTTCACATTGTCGATGGAACACAATAATTGCATCGCGATTTATTACACCAGGCACAATGTCGACTTCTGTCCAGGGGAGTAACGCTGCAAACGGTCTGTTTTGGAACGTTTCGTGGGAGCCCAGTAGTAGTTTCCGATGCACCACTGCAGGTTTACAAATTCTCATGGGATATAAAACACAGAAATTGCATGGTGATTGATACAACACGTACTATGACGACTTCTGTCCAGGCGAGTAACGCAGCAAACGGTCTGTGCTTGGAACCTTTCCTGGGAGCCCAGTAGTAGTTTTTGATGCACCGCTGCTGGTTTACTGTAACCCTTGGAGCTTCACATTCTCGATGGAACACAATAATTGCATCGGGATTTATTACACCAGGCACAATGTCGACTTCTGTCCAGGGGAGTAACGCTGCAAACGGTCTGTTATGGAACCTTTCCTGGGAGCCCAGTAGTGGTTTCCGATGCACCACTGCAGGTTTACAAATTCTCATAGGATATAAAACACAGAAATTGCATGGTGATTGATACAACACGTACTATGACGACTTCTGTCCAGGCGAGTAACGCAGCAAACGGTCTGTGCTTGGAACCTTTCCTGGGAGCCCAGTAGTTGTTTTTGATGCACCGCTGCTGGTTTACTGTAACCCTTGGAGCTTCACATTGTCGATGGAACACAATATTTGCATCGGGATTTATTACACCAGGCACAATGTCGACTTCTGTCCAGGGGAGTAACGCTGCAAACGGTCTGTTTTGGAACCTTTCCTGGGAGCCCAGTAGTAGTTTCCGATGCACCACTGCAGGTTTACAAATTCTCATTGGATATAAATCACAGAAATTGCATGGCGATTGATACAACACATACTATGACAACTTCTGTCCAGGCGAGTAACACTGCAAACGGTCTGTGCTTGGAACCTTTCCTGGGAGCCCAGTAGTAGTTTTGGATGCACCGCTGCTGGTTTACTGTAACCCTTGGAGCTTCACATTGTCGATGGAACACAATAATTGCATCGGGATTTATTACACCAGGCACAAAGTCGACTTCTGTCCAGGGGAGTAACGCTGCAAACGGTCTGTTTTGGAACCTTTCCTGGGAGCCCAGTAGTAGTTTTTGATGCACCGCTGCTGGTTTACTGTAACCCTTGGAGCTTCACATTGTCGATGGAACACAATAATTGCATCGGGATTTATTACACCAGGCACAATGTCGACTTCTGTCCAGGGGAGTAACGCTGCAAACGGTTTGTTTTGGAACCTTTCCTGGGAGCCCAGTAGTAGTTTCCGATGCACCAGTGCAGGTTTACAAATTCTCATTGGATATAAAACACAGAAATTCCATGGTGATTGATACAACACGTACTTTGACGACTTCTGTCCAGGCGAGTAACGCAGCAAACGGTCTGTGCTTGGAACCTTTCCTGGGAGGCCAGTAGTAGTTTTTGATGCACCGCTGCTGGTTTACTGTATCCCTTGGAGCTTCACATTGTCGATGGAACACAATAATTGCAACGGGATTTATTACACCAGGCACAATGTCGACTTCTGTCCAGGGGAGTAACGCTGCAAACGGTCTGTTTTGGAACCTTTCCTGGGAGCCCAGTAGTAGTTTCCGATGCACCACTGCAGGTTTACAAATTCTCATTGGATATAAAACACAGATATTGCATGGTGATTGATACAACACGTACTATGACGACTTCTGCCCAGTCGAGTAACGCAGCAAACGGTCTGTGCTTGGAACCTTTCCTGGGAGCCAAGTAGTAGTTATTGATGCGCCACTGCTGGTTTACTGTAACCCTTGGAGCTTCACATTGTCGATGGAACACAATAATTGCATCGGGATTTATTACACCAGGCACAATGTCGACTTCTGTCCAAGGGAGTAACGCTGCAAACGGTCTGTTTTGGAACCTTTCCTGGGAGCCCAGTAGTAGTTTCCGATGCACCACTGCAGGTTTACAAATTCTCATTGGATATAAAACACAGAAATTGCATGGTGATTGATACAACACGTACTATGACGACTTCTGTCCAGGCGAGTAACGCTGCAAACGGTCTGTGCTTGGAACCTTTCCTGGGAGCCCAGTAGTAGTTTCCGATGCACCACTGCAGGTTTACAAATTCTCATTGGATATAAAACACAGAAATAGCATGGTGATTGATACAACACATACTATGACGACTTCTGTCCAGGCGAGTAACGCTGCAAACGGTCTGTGCTTGGAACCTTTCCTGGGAGCCCAGTAGTAGTTTTTGATGCACCGCTGCTGGTTTACTGTAACCCTTGGAGCTTCACATTGTCGATGGAACACAATAATTGCATCGCGATTTATTACACCAGGCACAATGTCGACTTCTGTCCAGGGGAGTAACGCTGCAAACGGTCTGTTTTGGAACGTTTCGTGGGAGCCCAGTAGTAGTTTCCGATGCACCACTGCAGGTTTACAAATTCTCATGGGATATAAAACACAGAAATTGCATGGTGATTGATACAACACGTACTATGACGACTTATGTCCAGGCGAGTAACGCAGCAAACGGTCTGTGCTTGGAACCTTTCCTGGGAGCCCAGTAGTAGTTTTTGATGCACCGCTGCTGGTTTACTGTAACCCTTGGAGCTTCACATTCTCGATGGAACACAATAATTGCATCGGGATTTATTACACCAGGCACAATGTCGACTTCTGTCCAGGGGAGTAACGCTGCAAACGGTCTGTTATGGAACCTTTCCTGGGAGCCCAGTAGTGGTTTCCGATGCACCACTGCAGGTTTACAAATTCTCATAGGATATAAAACACAGAAATTGCATGGTGATTGATACAACACGTACTATGACGACTTCTGTCCAGGCGAGTAACGCAGCAAACGGTCTGTGCTTGGAACCTTTCCTGGGAGCCCAGTAGTTGTTTTTGATGCACCGCTGCTGGTTTACTGTAACCCTTGGAGCTTCACATTGTCGATGGAACACAATATTTGCATCGGGATTTATTACACCAGGCACAATGTCGACTTCTGTCCAGGGGAGTAACGCTGCAAACGGTCTGTTTTGGAACCTTTCCTGGGAGCCCAGTAGTAGTTTCCGATGCACCACTGCAGGTTTACAAATTCTCATTGGATATAAATCACAGAAATTGCATGGCGATTGATACAACACATACTATGACAACTTCTGTCCAGGCGAGTAACACTGCAAACGGTCTGTGCTTGGAACCTTTCCTGGGAGCCCAGTAGTAGTTTTGGATGCACCGCTGCTGGTTTACTGTAACCCTTGGAGCTTCACATTGTCGATGGAACACAATGTTTGCATCGGGATTTATTACACCAGGCACAATGTCGACTTCTGTCCAGGGGAGTAACGCTGCAAACGGTCTGTTTTGGAACCTTTCCTGGGAGCCCAGTAGTAGTTTCCGATGCACCACTGCAGGTTTACAAATTCTCATTGGATATAAAAAACAGAAATTGCATGGTGATTGATACAACACGTACTATGACGACTTTTGTCCAGGCGAGTAACGCAGCAAACGGTCTGTGCTTGGAACCTTTCCTGGGAGCCCAGTAGTAGTTTTTGATGCACCGCTGCTGGTTTACTGTAACCCTTGGAGCTTCACATTGTCGATGGAACACAATAATTGCAACGGGATTTATTACACCAGGCACAATGTCGACTTCTGTCCAGGGGAGTAACGCTGCAAACGGTCTGTTTTGGAACCTTTCCTTGGAGCCCAGTAGTAGTTTCCGATGCACCACTGCAGGTTTACAAATTCTCATTGGATATAAAACACAGAAATTTATTACACCAGGCACAATGTCGACTTCTGTCCAGAGGAGTAACGCTGCAAACGGTCTGTTTTGGAACCTTCCCTTGGAGCCCAGTAGTAGTTTCCGATGCACCACTGCAGGTTTACAAATTCTCATTGGATATAAAACACAGAAATTGCATGGTGATTGATACAACACATACTATGACGACTTCTGTCCAGGCGAGTAACGCAGCAAACGGTCTGTGCTTGGAACCTTTCCTGGGAGCCCAGTAGTAGTTTTTGATGCACTGCTGCTGGTTTACTGTAACCCTTGGAGCTTCACATTGTCGATGGAACACAATAATTGCATCGGGATTTATTACACCAGGCACAACGTCGACTTCTGTCCAGGGGAGTAACGCTGCAAACGGTCTGTTTTGGAACCTTTCCTGGGAGCCCAGTAGTTGTTTCCGATGCACCAGTGCAGGTTTACAAATTCTCATTGGATATAAAACACAGAAATTGCATGGTGATTGATACAACACGTACTATGACGACTTCTGTCCAGGCGAGTAACGCAGCAAACGGTCTGTGCTTGGAACCTTTCCTGGGAGCCCAGTAGTAGTTTTTGATGCACCGCTGCTGGTTTACTGTAACCCTTGGAGCTTCACATTGTCGATGGAACACAATAATTGCATCGGGATTTATTACACCAGGCAAAATGTCGACTTCTGTCCAGGGGAGTAACGCTGCAAACGGTCTGTTTTGGAACCTTTCCTGGGAGCCCAGTAGTAGTTTTTGATGCACCGCTGCTGGTTTACTGTAACCCTTGGAGCTTCACATTGTCGATGGAACACAATAATTGCATCGGGATTTATTACACCAGGCACAATGTCGACTTCTGTCCAGGGGAGTAACGCTGCAAACGGTCTGTTTTGGAACCTTTCCTGGGAGCCCAGTAGTAGTTTCCGATGCACCACTGCAGGTTTACAAATTCTCATTGGATATAAAACACAGAAATTGCATGGTGATTGATACAACACATACTATGACGACTTCTGTCTAGGCGAGTAACGCAGCAAACGGTCTGTGCTTAGAACCTTTCCTGGGAGCCCAGTAGTAGTTTTTGATGCACCGCTGCTGGTTTACTGTAACCCTTGGAGCTTCACATTGTCGATGGAACACAATAATTGCATCGGGATTTATTACACCAGGCACAATGTCGACTTCTGTCCAGGGGAGTAACGCTGCAAACGGTCTGTTTTGGAACCTTTCCTGGGAGCCCAGTAGTAGTTTTTGATGCACCGCTGCTGGTTTACTGTAACCCTTGGAGCTTCACAATGTCGATGGAACACAATAATTGCATCGGGATTTATTACACCAGGCACAATGTCGACTTCTGTCCAGGGGAGTAACGCTGCAAACGGTCTGTTTTGGAACCTTTCCTGGGAGCCCAGTAGTAGTTTCCGATGCACCACTGCAGGTTTACAAATTCTCATTGGATATAAGACACAGAAATTGCATGGTGATTGATACAACACATACTATGACGACTTCTGTCCAGGCGAGTAACGCAGCAAACGGTCTGTGCTTGGAACCTTACCTGGGAGCCCAGTAGTAGTTTTTGATGCACCGCTGTTGGTTTACTGTAACCCTTGGAGCTTCACATTGTCGATGGAACACAATAATTGCATCGGGATTTATTACACCAGGCACAATGTCGACTTCTGTCCAGGGGAGTAACGCTGCATACGGTCTGTGCTTGGAACCTTTCCTGGGAGCCCAGTAGTAGTTTTTGATGCATCGCTGCTGGTATACTGTAACCCTTGGAGCTTCACATTGTCGATGGAACACAATAATTGCATCGGGATTTATTACACCAGGCACAATGTCGACTTCTGTCCAGGGGAGTAACGCTGCAAACGGTCTGTTTTGGAACCTTTCCTGGGAGCCCAGTAGTAGTTTTTGATGCACCGCTGCTGGTTTACTGTAACCCTTGGAGCTTCACATTGTCGATGGAACACAATAATTGCATCGGGATTTATTACACCAGGCACAATGTCGACTTCTGTCCAGGGGAGTAACGCTGCAAACGGTCTGTTTTGGAACCTTTCCTGGGAGCCCAGTAGTAGTTTCCGATGCACCACTGCAGGTTTACAAATTCTCATTGGATATAAAACACAGAAATTGCATGGTGATTGATACAACACGTACTATGACGACTTCTGTCCAGGCGAGTAACGCAGCAAACGGTCTGTGCTTGGAACCTTTCCTGGGAGCCCAGTAGTAGTTACTGATGCGCCACTGCAGGTTTACTGTAACCCTGGGAGCTTCACATTGTCGATGGAACACAATAATTGCATCGGGATTTATTACACCAGGCACAATGTCGACTTCTGTCCAGGGGAGTAACGCTGCAAACGGTCTGTTTTGGAACCTTTCCTGGGAGCCCAGTAGTAGTTTCCGATGCACCACGGCAGGTTTACAAATTCTCATTGGATATAAAACACAGAAATTGCATGGTGATTGATACAACACATACTATGACGTCTTCTGTCCAGGCGAGTAACGCAGCAAACGGTCTGTGCTTGGAACCTTTCCTGGGAGCCCAGTAGTAGTTTTTGATGCACCGCTGCTGGTTTACCGTAACCCTTGGAGCTTCACATTGTCGATGGAACACAATAATTGCATCGGGATTTATTACACCAGGCACAAAGTCGACTTCTGTCCAGGGGAGTAACGCTGCAAACGGTCTGTTTTGGAACCTTTCCTGGGAGCCCAGTAGTAGTTTTTGATGCACCGCTGCTGGTTTACTGTAACCCTTGGAGCTTCACATTGTCGATGGAACACAATAATTGCATCGGGATTTATTACACCAGGCACTATGTCGACTTCTGTCCAGGGGAGTAACGCTGCAAACGGTCTGTTTAGGAACCTTTCCTGGGAGCCCAGTAGTAGTTTCCGATGCACCACTGCAGGTTTACAAATTCTCATTGGATGTAAAACACAGAAATTGCATGGTGATTGATACAACACATACTATGACGACTTCTGTCCAGGCGAGTAACGCAGCAAACGGTCTGTGCTTGGAACCTTTCCTGGGAGCCCAGTAGTAGTTTTTGATGCACCGCTGCTGGTTTACTGTAACCCTTGGAGCTTCACATTGTCGATGGAACACAATAATTGCATCGGGATTTATTACACCAGGCACAATGTCGACTTCTGTCCAGGGGAGTAACGCTGCAAACGGTCTGTTTTGGAACCTTTCCTGGGAGTCCAGTAGTAGTTTTTGATGCACCGCTGCTGGTTTACTGTAACCCTTGGAGCTTCACATTGTCGATGGAACACAATAATTGCATCGGGATTTATTACACCAGGCACAATGTCGACTTCTGTCCAGGGGAGTAACGCTGCAAACGGTCTGTTTTGGAACCTTTCCTGGGAGCCCAGTAGTAGTTTGCGATGCACCACTGCAGGTTTACAAATTCTCATTGGATATAAAACACAGAAATTGCATGGTGATTGATACAACACATACTATGACGACTTCTGTCCAGGCGAGTAACGCAGCAAACGGTCTGTGCTTGGAACCTTTCCTGGGAGCCCAGTAGTAGTTTTTGATGCACCGCTGCTGATTTACTGTAACCCTTGGAGCTTCACATTGTCGATGGAACACAATAATTGCATCGGGATTTATTACACCAGGCACAATGTCGACTTCTGTCCAGGGGAGTAACGCTGCAAACGGTCTGTTTTGGAACCTTTCCTGGGAGCCCAGTAGTAGTTTTTGATGCACCGCTGCTGGTTTACTGTAACCCTTGGAGCTTCACATTGTCGATGGAACACAATAATTGCATCGGGATTTATTACACCAGGCACAATGTCGACTTCTGTCCAGGGGAGTAACGCTGCAAACGGTCTGTTTTGGAACCTTTCCTGGGAGCCCAGTAGTAGTTTCCGATGCACCACTGCAGGTTTACAAATTCTCATTATATATAAAACACAGAAATTGCATGGTGATTGATACTACACATACTATGACGACTTCTGTCCAGGCGAGTAACGCTGCAAACGGTCTGTGCTTGGAACCTTTCCTGGGAGCCCAGTAGTAGTTTTTGATGCACCGCTGCTGGTTTACTGTAACCCTTTGAGGTTCACATTGTCGATGGAACACAATAATTGCATCGGGATTTATTACACCAGGCACAATGTCGACTTCTGTCCAGGGGAGTAACGCTGCAAACGGTCTGTTTTTGAACCTTTCCTGGGAGCCCAGTAGTAGTTTTTGATGCACCGCTGCTGGTTTACTGTAACCCTTGGAGCTTCACATTGTCGATGGAACACAATAATTGCATCGGGATTTATTACACCAGGCACAATGTCGACTTCTGTACAGGGGAGTAACGCTGCAAACGTTCTGTTTTGGAACCTTTCCTGGGAGCCCAGTAGTAGTTTTTGATGCACCGCTGCTGGTTTACTGTAACCCTTGGAGCTTCACATTGTCGATGGAACACAATAATTGCATCGGGATTTATTACACCAGGCACAATGTCTACTTCTGTCCAGGGGAGTAACGCTGGAAATGGTCTGTTTTGGAACCTTTCCTGGGAGCCCAGTAGTAGTTTTTGATGCACCGCTGCTGGTTTACTGTAACCCTTGGAGCTTCACATTGTCGATGGAACACAATAATTGCATCGGGATTTATTACACCAGGCACAATGTCGACTTCTGTCCAGGGGAGTAACGCTGCAAACGGTCTGTTTTGGAACCTTTACTGGGAGCCCAGTAGTAGTTTCCGATGCACCACTGCAGGTTTACAAATTCTCATAGGATATAAAACACAGAAATTGCATGGTGATTGATACAACACATACTATGACGACTTCTGTCCAGGCGAGTAACGCAGCAAGCGGTCTGTGCTTGCAACCTTTCCTGGGAGCCCAGTAGTAGTTTTTGATGCACCGCTGCTGGTTTACTGTAACCCTTGGAGCTTCACATTGTCGAAGGAACACAATAATTGCATCGGGATTTATTACACCAGGCACAATGTCGACTTCTGTCCAGGGGAGTAACGCTGCAAACGGTCTGTTTTGGAACCTTTCCTGGGAGCCCAGTAGTAGTTTTTGATGCACCGCTGCTGGTTTACTGTAATCCTTGGAGCTTCACATTGTCGATGGAACACAATAATTGCATCGGGATTTATTACACCAGGCACAATGTCGACTTCTGTCCAGGGGAGTAACGCTGCAAACGTTCTGTTTTGGAACCTGTCCTGGGAGCCCAGTAGTAGTTTTTGATGCACCGCTGCTGGTTTACTGTAACCCTTGGAGCTTCACATTGTCGATGGAACACAATAATTGCTTCGGGATTTATTACACCAGGCACAATGTCTACTTCTGTCCAGGGGAGTAACGCTGCAAACGGTCTGTTTTGGAACCTTTCCTGGGAGCCCAGTAGTAGTTTTTGATGCACCGCTGCTGGTTTACTGTAACCCTTGGAGCTTCACATTGTCGATGGAACACAATAATTGCATCGGGATTTATTACACGAGGCACAATGTCGACTTCTGTCCAGGGGAGTAACGCTGCAAACGGTCTGTTTTGGAACCTTTCCTGGGAGCCCAGTAGTAGTTTTTGATGCACCGCTGCTGGTTTACTGTAACCCTTGGAGCTTCACATTGTCGATGGAACACAATAATTGCATCGGGATTTATTACACCAGGCACTATGTCGACTTCTGTCCAGGGGAGTAACGCTGCAAACGTTCTGTTTTGGAACCTTTCCTGGGAGCCCAGTAGTAGTTTTTGATGCACCGCTGCTGGTTTACTGTAACCCTTGGAGCCTCACATGGTCGATGGAACACAATAATTGCATCGGGATTTATAACACCAGGCACAATGTCGACTTCTGTCCAGGGGAGTAACGCTGCAAACGGTCTGTTTTGGAACCTTTCCTGGGAGCCCAGAAGTAGTTTTTGATGCACCGCTGCTGGTTTACTGTAACCCTTGGAGCTTCACATTGTCGATGGAACACAATAATTGCATCGGGATTTATGACACGAGGCACAATGACGACTTCTGTCCAGGGGAGTAACGCTGCAAACGGTCTGTTTTGGAACCTTTCCTGGGAGCCCAGTAGTAGTTTCCGATGCACCACTGCAGGTTTACAAATTCTCATTGGATATAAAACACAGAAATTGCATGGTGACTGATACAACACAAACTATGACGACTTCTATCCAGGCGAGTAACGCAGCAAACGGTCTGTGCTTGGAACCTTTCCTGGGAGCCCAGTAGTAGTTTTTGATGCACCGCTGCTGGTTTACTGTAAACCTTGGAGCTTCACATTGTCGATGGAACACAATAATTGCATCGGGATTTATTACACCTGGCACAATGTCGACTTCTGTCCAGGGGAGGAACGCTGCAAACGGTCTGTTTTGGAACCTTTCCTGGGAGCCCAGTAGTAGTTTTTGATGCACCGCTGCTGGTTTACTGTAACCCTTGGAGCTTCACATTGTCGATGGAACACAATAATTGCATTGGGATTTATTACACCAGGCACAATGTCAACTTCTGTCCAGGGGAGTAACGCTGTAAACGGTCTGTTTTGGAACCTTTCCTGGGAGCCCAGTAGTAGTTTTTGATGCACTGCTGCTGGTTTACTGTAACCCTCGGAGCTTCACATTGTCGATGGAACACAATAATTGCATCGGGATTTATTACACCAGGCACAATGTCGACTTCTGTCCAGGGGAGTAACGCTGCAAACGGTCTGTTTTGGAAAATTTCCTGGGAGCCCAGTAGTAGTTTTTGATGCACCGCTGCTGGTTTACTGTAACCCTTGGAGCTTCACATTGTCGATGGAACACAATAATTGCATCGGGATTTATTACACCAGGCACAATGTCGACTTCTGTCCAGGGGAGTAACGCTGCAAACGGTTTGTTTTGGAACCTTTCCTGGGAGCCCAGTAGTAGTTTGCGATGCACCAGTGCAGGTTTACAAATTCTCATTGGATATAAAAGACAGAAATTGCATGGTGATTGATACAACACGTACTTTGACGACTTCTGTCCAGGCGAGTAACGCAGCAAACGGTCTGTGCTTGGAACCTTTCCTGGGAGCCCAGTAGTAGTTTTTGATGCACCGCTGCTGGTTTACTGTAACCCTTGGAGCTTCACATTGTCGATGGAACACAATAATTGCATCGGGATTTATTACACCAGGCACAATGTCGACTTCTGTCCAGGGGAGTAACGCTGCAAACGGTCTGTTTTGGAACCTTTCCTGGGAGCCCAATAGTAGTTTCCGATGCACCACTGCAGGTTTACAAATTCTCATTGGATATAAAACACAGAAATTGCATGGTGATTGATACAACACGTACTATGACGACTTCTGTCCAGGCGAGTAACGCAGCAAACGGTCTGTGCTTGGAACCTTTCCTGGGAGCCCAGTAGTAGTTTTTGATGCACCGCTGCTGGTTTACTGTAACCCTTGGAGCTTAACATTGTCGATGGAACACAATAATTGCATCGGGATTTATTACACCAGGCACAATGTCTACTTCTGTCCAGGGGAGCACCGCTGCAAACGGTCTGTTTTTGGAACCTTTCCTGGGAGCCCAGTAGTAGTTTCCGATGCACCACTGCAGGTTTACAAATTCTCAATGGATATAAAACACAGAAATTGCATGGTGATTGATACAACACGTACTATGACGACTTCTGTCCAGGCGAGTAACGCAGCAAACGGTCTGTGCTTGGAACCTTTCCTGGGAGCCCAGTAGTAGTTTTTGATGCACCGCTGCTGGTTTACTGTAACCCTTGGAGCTTAACATTGTCGATGGAACACAATAATTGCATCGGGATTTATTACACCAGGCATAATGTCTACTTCTGTCCAGGGGAGTAACGCTGCAAACGGTCTGTTTTTGGAACCTTTCCTGGGAGCCCAGTAGTAGTTTCCGATGCACCACTGCAGGTTTACAAATTCTCAATGGATATAAAACACAGAAATTGCATGGTGATTGATACAACACGTACTATGACGACTTCTGTCCAGGCGAGTAACGCAGCAAACGGTCTGTGCTTGGAACCTTTCCTGGGAGCCCAGTAGTTGTTTTTGATGCACCGCTGCTGGTTTACTGTAACCCTTGGAGCTTCACATTGTCGATGGAACACATTAATTGCATCGGGATTTATTACACCAGGCACAATGTCGACTTCTGTCCAGGGGAGTAACGCTGCAAACGGTCTGTTTTGGAACCTTTCCTGGGAGCCCAGTAGTATTTTCCGATGCACCACTGCAGGTTTACAAATTCTCATTGGATATAAATCACAGAAATTGCATGGTGATTGATACAACACGTACTATGACGACTTCTGTCCAGGCGAGTAACGCAGCAAACGGTCTGTGCTTGGAACCTTTCCTGGGAGCCCAGTAGTAGTTTTTGATGCACCGCTGCTGGTTTACTGTAACCCTTGGAGCTTCACATTGTCGATGGAACACAATAATTGCATCGGGATTTATTACACCAGGCACAATGTCGACTTCTGTCCAGGGGAGTAACGCTGCAAACGGTCTGTTTTGGAACCTTTCGTGGGAGCCCAG
Source organism: Schistocerca serialis cubense (assembly GCF_023864345.2). Lineage (NCBI taxonomy): Eukaryota > Metazoa > Arthropoda > Insecta > Orthoptera > Acrididae > Schistocerca > Schistocerca serialis. The sequence continues at coordinate 33,393,487 of NC_064645.1, read as the reverse complement.
TAGTAGTTTCCGATGCACCAGTGCAGGTTTACAAATTCTCATTGGATATAAAACACAGAAATTGCATGGTGATTGAAACAACACGTACTATGTCGACTTCTGTCCAGGCGAGTAACGCAGCAAACGGTCTGTGCTTGGAACCTTTCCTGGGAGCCCAGAAGTAGTTATTGATGCGCCACTGCAGGTTTACTGTAACCATTGGAGCTTCACTTTGTCGATGGAACACAATAATTGCATCGTGATTTATTACACCAGGCAAAATGTCGACTTCTGTCCAGTGGAGTAAAGCTGCAAACGGTCTGTTTTGGAACCTTTCCTGGGAGCCCAGTAGTAGTTTCCGATGCACCAGTGCAGGTTTACAAATTCTCATTGGATATAAAACACAGAAATTGCATGGTGATTGATACAACACGTACTATGGCAACTTCTGTCCAGGCGAGTAACGCAGCAAACGGTCTGTGCTTGGAACCTTTCCTGGGAGCCCAGTAGTAGTTATTGACGCGCCACTGCAGGTTTACTGTAACCCTTGGAGCTTCACATTGTCGATGGAAAACAATAATTGCATCGGGATTTATTACACCAGGCACAATTTCGACTTCTGTCCAGTGGTGTAACGCTGCAAACGGTCTGTTTTGGAACCTTTCCTGGGAGCCCAGTAGTAGTTTCCGATGCACCAGTGCAGGTTTACAAATTCTCATTGGATATAAAACACAGAAATTGCATGGTGATTGATACAACACGTACTATGACGACTTCTGTCCAGGCGAGTAATGCAGCAAACGGTCTGTGCTTGGAACCTTTCCTGGGAGCCCAGTAGTAGTTATTGATGCGCCACTGCAGGTTTACTGTAACCCTTGGTGCTTCACATTGTCGATGGAACACAATAATTGCATCGGGATTTATTACGCCAGGCACAATGTCGACTTCTGTCCAGGGTAGTAACGCTGCAAACGGTCTGTTTTGGAACCTTTCCTGGGAGCCCAGTAGTATTTTCCATTGCACCAGGGCAGGTTTACAAATTCTCATTGGATATAAAACACAGAAATTGCATGGTGATTGATACAACACGTACTATGGCGACTTCTGTCCAGGCGAGTAACGCAGCAAACGGTCTGTGCTTGGAACCTTTCCTGGGAGCCCAGTAGTAGTTATTGATGCGTCACTGCAGGTTTACTGTAACCCTTGGAGCTTCACATTGTCGATGGAACACAATAATTGCATCGGGATTTATTACACCAGGCACAATGTCGACTTCTGTCCAGGGGAGTAACGCTGCAAACGGTCTGTTTTGGAACCTTACCTGGGAGCCCAGTAGTAGTTATTGATGCGCCACTGCAGGTTTACTGTAACCCTTGGAGCTTCACATTGTCGATGGAACACAATAATTGCATCGGGATTTATTACACCAGGCACAATGTTGACTTCTGTCCAGGGGAGTAACGCTGCAAACGGTCTGTTTTGGAACCCTTCCTGGGAGCCCAGTAGTAGTTTCCGATGCACCACTGCAGGTTTACAAATTCTCATTGGATATAAAACACAGAAATTGCATGGTGATTGATACAACACGTACTTTGACGACTTCTGTCCAGGCGAGTAACGCAGCAAACGGTCTGTGCTTGGAACCTTTCCTGGGAGCCCAGTAGTAGTTACTGATGCGCCACTGCAGGTTTACTGTAACTCTTGGAGCTTCACATTGTCGATGGAACACAATAATTGCATCGAGATTTATTACACCAGGCACAATGTCGACTTCTGTCCAGGGGAGTAACGCTGCAAACGGTCTGTTTTGGAACCTTTCCTGGGAACCCAGTAGTAGTTTCCGATGCACCAGTGCAGGTTTACAAATTCTCATTGGATATAAAACACAGAAATTGCATGGTGATTGATACAACACGTACTATGACGACTTCTGTCCAGGCGAGTAACGCAGCAAACGGTCTGTGCTTGGAACCTTTAATGGGAGCCCAGTAGTAAATATTGATGCGCCCCTGCAGGTTTACTGTAACCCTTGGAGCTTCACATTGTCGATGGAACACAATAATTGCATCGGGATTTATTACACCAGGCCCAATGTCGACTTCTGTCCAGGGGAGTAACGCTGCAAACGGTCTGTTTTGGAACCTTTCCTGGGAGCCCAGTAGTAGTTACTGATGCGCCACTGCAGGTTTACTGTAACCCTTGGAGCTTCACATTGTCGATGGAACACAATAATTGCATCGGGATTTATTACACCAGGCACAATGTCGACTTCTGTCCAGGGGAGTAACGCTGCAAGCGGTCTGTTTTGGAATCTTTCCTGGGAGTCCAGTAGTAGTTTCCGATGCACCACTGCAGGATTACAAATTCTCATTGGATATAAAACACAGAAATTGCATGGTGATTGATACAACACGTACTTTGACGACTTCTGTCCAGGCGAGTAACGCAGCAAACGGTCTGTGCTTGGAACCTTTCCTGGGAGCCCAGTAGTAGTTATTGATGCGCCACTGCAGGTTTACTGTACCCTTGGAGCTTCACATTGTCGATGGAACACAATAATTGCATCGGGATTTATTACACCAGGCACAATGTCGACTTCTGTCCATGGGAGTAACGCTGCAAATGGTCTGTTTTGGAACCTTTCCTGGGAGCCCAGTAGTAGTTTCCGATGCACCAGTGCAGGTTTACAAATTCTCATTGGATATAAAACACAGAAATTGCATGGTGATTGATACAACACGTACTATGACGACTTCTGTCAAGGCGAGTAACGCAGCAAACGGTCTGTGCTTGGAACCTTTCCTGGGAGCCCAGTAGTAGTTATTGATGCGCCACTGCAGGTTTACTGTAACCCTTGGAGCTTCACATTGTCGATGGAACACAATAATTGCATCGGGATTTATTACACCAGGCACAATGTCGACTTCTGTCCAGGGGAGTAACGCTGCAAACGGTCTGTTTTGGAACCTTTCCTGGGAGCCCAGTAGTAGTTATTGATGCGCCACTGCAGGTTTACTGTAACCCTTGTAGCTTCACATTGTCGATGGAACACAATAATTGCATCGGGATTTATTACACCAGGCACAATGTCGACTTCTGTCCAGGGGAGTAACGCTGCAAACGGTGTGTTTTGGAACCTTTCCTGGGAGCCCAGTAGTAGTTTCCGATGCACCAGTGCAGGTTTACAAATTCTCATTGGATATAAAACACTGAAATTGCATGGTGATTGATACAACACGTACTATGACAACTTCTGTCCAGGCGAGTAACGCAGCAAACGGTCTGTGCTTGGAACCTTTCCTGGGAGCCCAGTAGTAGTTATTGATGCGCCACTGCAGGTTTACTGTAACCCTTGGAGCTTCACATTGTCGATGGAACACAATAATTGCATCGGGATTTATTACACCAGGCACAATGTCGACTTCTGTCCAGCGGAGTAACGCTGCAAACGGTCTGTTTTGGAACCTTTCCTGGGAGCCCAGTAGTAGTTTCCGATGCACCAGTGCAGGTTTACAAATTCTCATTGGATATAAAACACAGAAATTGCATGGTGATTGATACAACACGTACTATGACGACTTCTGTCCAGGCGAGTAACGCAGCAAACGGTCTGTGCTTGGAACCTTTCCTGGGAGTCCAGTAGTAGTTATTGATGCGCCACTGCAGGTTTACTGTAACCCTTGGAGCTTCACATTGTCGATGGAACACAATAATTGCATCGGGATTTATTACACCAGGCACAATGTCGACTTCTGTCCAGGGGAGTAACGCTGCAAACGGTCTGTTTTGGAACCTTTCCTGGGAGCCCAGTAGTAGTTATTGATGCGCCACTGCAGGTTTACTGTAACCCTTGGAGCTTCACATTGTCGATGGAACACAATAATTGCATCGGGATTTATTACACCAGGCACAATGTCGACTTCTGTCCAGGGGAGTAACGCTGCAAACGGTCTGTTTTGGAACCTTTCCTGGGAGACCAGTAGTAGTTTCCGATGCACCAGTGCAGGTTTACAAATTCTCATTGGATATAAAACACAGAAATTGCATGGTGATTGATACAACACGTACTATGACGACTTCTGTCCAGGCGAGTAACGCAGCAAACGGTCTGTGCTAGGAACCTTTCCTGGGAGCCCAGTAGTAGTTATTGATGCGCCACTGCAGGTTTACTGTAACCCTTGGAGCTTCACATTGTCGATGGAACACAATAATTGCATCGGGATTTATTACACCAGGCACAATGTCGACTTCTGTCCAGGGGAGTAACGTTGCAAACGGTCTGTTTTGGAACCTTTCCTGCGAGCCCAGTAGTAGTTTCCGATGCACCAGTGCAGGTTTACAAATTCTCATTGGTTATAAAACACAGAAATTGCATGGTGATTGATACAACACGTACTATGACGACTTCTGTCCAGGCGAGTAACGCAGCAAACGGTCTGTGCTTGGAACCTTTCCTGGGAGCCCAGTAGTAGTTATTGATGCGCCACTGCAGGTTTACTGTAACCCTTGGAGCTTCACATTGTCGATGGAACATAATAATAGCATCGGGATTTATTACACCAGGCACAATGTCGACTTCTGTCCAGGGGAGTAACGCTGCAAACGGTCTGTTTTGGAACCTTTCCTGGGAGCCCAGTAGTAGTTTCAGATGCACCAGTGCAGGTTTACAAATTCTCATTGTATATAAAACACAGAAATTGCATGGTGATTGATACAACACGTACTGTGACGACTTCTGTCCAGGCGAGTAACGCAGCAAACGGTCTGTGCTTGGAACCTTTCCTGGGAGCCCAGTAGTAGTTATTGATGCGCCACTGCAGGTTTACTGTAACCCTTGGAGCTTCACATTGTCGATGGAACACAATAATTGCATCGGGATTTATTACACCAGGCACAATGTCGACTTCTGTCCAGGAGAGTAACGTTGCAAACGGTCTGTTTTGGAACATTTCCTGGGAGCCCAGTAGTAGTTTCCGATGCACCACTGCAGGTTTACAAATTCTCATTGGATATAAAACACAGAAATTGCATGGTGATTGATACAACACGTACTATGACGACTTCTGTCCAGGCGAGTAACGCAGCAAACGGTCTGTGCTTGGAACCTTTCCTGGGAGCCCAGTAGTAGTTATTGATGCGCCACTGCAGGTTTACTGTAACCCTTGGAGCTTCACATTGTCGATGGAACACATTAATTGCATCGGGATTTATTACACCAGGCACAATGTCGACTTCTGTCCAGGGGAGTAACGCTGCAAACGGTCTGTTTTGGAACCTTTCCTGGGAGTCCAGTAGTAGTTATTGATGCGCTACTGCAGGTTTACTGTAACCCTTGGAGCTTCACATTGTCGATGGAACACAATAATTGCATCGGGATTTATTACACCAGGCACAATGTCGACTTCTGTCCAGGGGAGTAACGCTGCAAACGGTCTGTTTTGGAACCTTTCCTGGGAGCCCAGTAGTAGTTATTGATGCGCCACTGCAGGTTTACTGTAACCCTTGGAGCTTCACATTGTCGATGGAACACAATAATTGCATCGGGATTTATTACACCAGGCACAATGTCGACTTCTGTCCAGTGGAGTAACGCTGCAAACGGTTTTTACTGGAACCTTTCCTGGGAGCCCAGTAGTAGTTTCCGATGCACCAGTGCAGGTTTACAAATTCTCATTGGATATAAAACACAGAAATTGCATGGTGATTGATACAACACGTACTTGAACGACTTCTGTCCAGGCGAGTAACGCAGCAAACGGTCTGTGCTTGGAACCTTTCCTGGGAGTCCAGTAGTAGTTATTGATGCGCCACTGCAGGTTTACTGTAACCCTTGGAGCTTCACATTGTCGATGGAACACAATAATTGCATCGGGATTTATTACACCAGGCACAATGTCGACTTCTGTCCAGGGGAGTAACGCTGCAAACGGTCTGTTTTGGAACCTTTCCTGGGAGCCCAGTAGTAGTTTCCGATGCACCACTGCAGGTTTACAAATTCTCATTGGATATAAAACACAGAAATTGCATGGTGATTGATACAACACGTACTATGACGACTTCTGTCCAGGCGAGTAACGCAGCAAACGGTCTGTGCTTGGAACCTTTCCTGGGAGCCTAGTAGTAGTTATTGATGCGCCACTGCAGGTTTGCTGTAACCCTTGGAGCTTCACATTGTCGATGGAACACAATAATTGCATCGGGATTTATTACACCAGGCACAATGTCGACTTCTGACCAGGGGAGTAACGCTGCAAACGGTCTGTTTTGGAACCTTTCCTGGGAGCCCAGTAGTAGTTTCCGATGCACCAGTGCAGGTTTACAAATTCTCATTGGATATAAAACACAGAAATTGCATGGTGATTGATACAACACGTACTATGACGACTTCTGTCCAGGCGAGTAACGCAGCAAACGGTCTGTGCTTGGAACCTTTCCTGGGAGCCCAGTAGTAGTTATTGATGCGCCACTGCAGGTTTACTGTAACCCTTGGAGCTTCACATTGTCGATGGAACACAATAATTGCATCGGGATTTATTACACCAGGCACAATGTCGACTTCTGTCCAGGGGAGTAACGCTGCAACGGTCTGTTTTGGAACCTTTCCTGGGAGCCCAGTAGTAGTTTCCGATGCACCAGTGCAGGTTTACAAATTCTCATTGGATATAAAACACAGAAATTGCATGGTGATTGATACAACACGTACTATGACGACTTCTGTCGAGGCGAGTAACGCAGCAAACGGTCTGTGCTTGGAACCTTTCCTGGGAGCCCAGTAGTAGTTATTGATGCGCCACTGCAGGTTTACTGTAACCCTTGGAGCTTCACATTGTCGATGGAACACAATAATAGCATCGGGATTTATTACACCAGGCACAATGTCGACTTCTGTCCAGGGGAGTAACGCTGCAAACGGTCTGTCTTGGAACCTTTCCTGGGAGCCCAGTAGTAGTTTCCGATGCACCAGTGCAGGTTTACAAATTCTCATTGGATATAAAACACAGAAATTGCATGGTGATTGATACAACACGAACTATGACGACTTCTGTCCAGGCGAGTAACGCAGCAAACGGTCTGTGCTTGGAACCTTTCCTGGGAGCCCAGTAGTAGTTATTGATGCGCCACTGCAGGTTTACTGTAACCCTTGGAGCTTCACATTGTCGATGGAACACAATAATTGCATCGGGATTTATTACACCAGGCACAATGTCGACTTCTGTCCAGGGGAGTAACGTTGTAAACGGTCTGTTTTGGAAATTTTCCTGGGAGCCCAGTAGTAGTTTCCGATGCACCACTGCAGGTTTACAAATTCTCATTGGATATAAAACACAGAAATTGCATGGTGATTGATACAACACGTACTATGACGACTTCTGTCCAGGCGAGTAACGCAGCAAACGGTCTGTGCTTGGAACCTTTCCTGGGAGCCCAGTAGTAGTTATTGATGCGCCACTGCAGGTTTACTGTAACCCTTGGAGCTTCACATTGTCGATGGAACACAATAATTGCATCGGGATTTATTACACCAGGCACAATGTCGACTTCCGTCCAGGGGAGTAACGCTGCAAACGGTCTGTTTTGGAACCTTCCCTGGGAGCCCAGTAGTAGTTTCCGATGCACCAGTGCAGGTTTACAAATTCTCATTGGATATAAAACACAGAAATTGCATGGTGATTGATACAACACGTACTATGACGACTTCTGTCCAGGCGAGTAACGCAGCAAACGGTCTGTGCTTGGAACCTTTCCTGGGAGCCCAGTAGTAGTTATTGATGCGCCACTGCAGGTTTACTGTAACCCTTGGAGCTTCACATTGTCGATGGAACACAATAATTGCATCGGGATTTATTACACCAGGCACAATGTCGACTTCTGTCCAGGGGAGTAACGCTGCAAACGGTCTGTTTTGGAATTTTTCCTGGGAGCCCAGTAGTAGTTTCCGATGCACCAGTGCAGGTTATCAAATTCTCATTGGATATAAAACACAGAAATTGCATGGTGATTGATACAACACGTACTATGACGACTTCTGTCCAGGCGAGTAACGCAGCAAACGGTCTGTGCTTGGAACCTTTCCTGGGAGCCCAGTAGTAGTTATTGATGCGCCACTGCAGGTTTACTGTAACCTTTGGAGCTTCACATTGTCGATGGAACACAATAATTGCATCGGGATTTATTACACCAGGCACAATGTCGACTTCTGTCCAGGGGAGTAACGCTGCAAACGGTCTGTTTTGGAACCTTTCCTGGGAGCCCAGTAGTAGTTTCCGATGCACCAGTGCAGGTTTACAAATTCTCATTGGATATAAAACACAGAAATTGCATGGTGATTGATACAACACGTACTATGACGACTTCTGTCCAGGCGAGTAACGCAGCAAACGGTCTGTGCTTGGAACCTTTCCTGGGAGCCCAGTAGTAGTTATTGATGCGCCACTGCAGGTTTACTGTAACCCTTGGAGCTTCACATTGTCGATGGAACACAATAATTGCATCGGGATTTATTACACCAGGCACAATGTCGACTTCCGTCCAGGGGAGTAACGCTGCAAACGGTCTGTTTTGGAACCTTTCCTGGGAGCCCAGTAGTAGTTTCCGATGCACCACTGCAGGTTTACAAATTCTCATTGGATATAAAACACAGAAATTGCATGGTGATTGATACAACACGTACTATGACGACTTCTGTCCAGGCGAGTAACGCAGCAAACGGTCTGTGCTTGGAACCGTTCCTGGGAGCCCAGTAGTAGTTATTGATGCGCCACTGCAGGTTTACTGTAACCCTTGGAGCTTCACATTGTCGATGGAACACAATAATTGCATCGGGATTTATTACACCAGGCACAATGTCGACTTCTGTCCAGGGGAGTAACGCTGCAAACGGTCTGTTTTGGAACCTTTCCTGGGAGCCCAGTAGTAGTTATTGATGCGCCACTGCAGGTTTACTGTAACCCTTGGAGCTTCACATTGTCGATGGAACACAATAATTGCATCGGGATTTATTACACCAGGCACAATGTCGACTTCTGTCCAGTGGAGTAACGCTGCAAACGGTTTTTACTGGAACCTTTCCTGGGAGCCCAGTAGTAGTTTCCGATACACCAGTGCAGGTTTACAAATTCTCATTGGATATAAAACACAGAAATTGCATGGTGATTGATACAACACGTACTATGACGTCTTCTGTCCAGGCGAGTAACGCAGCAAACGGTCTGTGCTTGGAACCTTTCCTGGGAGCCCAGTAGTAGTTATTGATGCGCCACTGCAGGTTTACTGTAACCCTTGGAGCTTCACATTGTCGAAGGAACACAATAATTGCATCGGGATTTATTACACCAGGCACAATGTCGACTTCTGTCCAGGGGAGTACCGCTGCAAACGGTCTGTTTTGGAACCTTTCCTGGGAGCCCAGTAGTAGTTTCCGATGCACAACTGCAGGTTTACAAATTCTCATTGGATATAAAACACAGAAATTGCATGGTGATTGATACAACACGTACTATGACGACTTCTGTCCAGGCGAGTAACGCAGCAAACGGTCTGTGCTTGGAACCTTTCCTGGGAGCCCAGTAGTAGTTATTGATGCGCCACTGCAGGTTTACTGTAACCCTTGGAGCTTCACATTGTCGATGGAACACAATAATTGCATCGGGATTTATTACACCAGGCACAATGTCGACTTCTGTCCAGGGGAGTAACGTTGCAAACGGTCTGTTTTGGAACCTTTCCTGGGAGCCCAGTAGTAGTTTCCGATGCACCACTGCAGGTTTACAAATTCTCATTGGATATAAAACACAGATATTGCATGGTGATTGATACAACACGTACTATGACGACTTCTGTCCAGGCGAGTAATGCAGCAAACGGTCTGTGCTTGGAACCTTTCCTGGGAGCCCAGTAGTAGTTATTGATGCGCCACTGCAGGTTTACTGTAACCCTTGGAGCTTCACATTGTCGATGGAACACAATAATTGCATCGGGATTTATTACACCAGGCACAATGTCGACTTCTGTCCAGGGGAGTAACGCTGCAAACGGTCTGTTTTGGAACCTTTCCTGGGAGCCCAGTAGTAGTTTCCGATGCACCAGTGCAGGTTTACAAATTCTCATTGGATATAAAACACAGAAATTGCATGGTGATTGATACAACACGTACTTGAACGACTTCTGTCCAGGCGAGTAACGCAGCAAACGGTCTGTGCTTGGAACCTTTCCTGGGAGCCCAGTAGTAGTTATTGATGCGCCACTGCTGGTTTACTGTAACCCTTGGAGCTTCACATTGTCGATGGAACACAATAATTGCATCGGGATTTATTACACCAGGCACAATGTCGACTTCTGTCCAGGGGAGTAACGCTGCAAACGGTCTGTTTTATAACCTTTCCTGGGAGCCCAGTAGCAGTTTCCGATGCACCAGTGCAGGTTTACAAATTCTCATTGGATATAAAACACAGAAATTGCATGGTGATTGATACAACACGTACTATGACGACTTCTGTCCAGGCGAGTAACGCAGCAAACGGTCTGTGCTTGGAACCTTTCCTGGGAGCCCAGTAGTAGTTATTGATGCGCCACTGCAGGTTTACTGTAACCCTTGGAGCTTCACATTGTCGATGGAACACAATAATTGCATCGGGATTTATTACACCAGGCACAATGTCGACTTCTGTCCAGGGGAGTAACGCTGCAAACGGTCTGTTTTGGAACCTTTCCTGGGAGCACAGTAGTAGTTTCCGATGCACCAGTGCAGGTTTACAAATTCTCATTGGATATAAAACACAGAAATTGCATGGTGATTGATACAACACGTACTATGACGACTTCTGTCCAGGGAGTAACGCAGCAAACGGTCTGTGCTTGGAACCTTTCCTGGGAGCCTAGTAGTAGTTATTGATGCGCCACTGGAGGTTTACTGTAACCCTTGGAGCTTCACATTGTCGATGGAACACAATAATGGCATCGGGATTTATTACACCAGGCACAATGTCGACTTCTGTCCAGGGGAGTAACGTTGCAAACGGTCTGTTTTGGAACCTTTCCTGGGAGCCCAGTAGTAGTTTCCGATGCACCACTGCAGGTTTACAAATTCTCATTGGATATAAAACACAGAAATTGCATGGTGATTGATACAACACGTACTATGACGACTTCTGTCCAGGCGAGTAACGCAGCAAACGGTCTGTGCTTGGAACCTTTCCTGGGAGCCCAGTAGTAGTTATTGATGCGCCACTGCAGGTTTACTGTAACCCTTGGAGCTTCACATTGTCGATGGAACACAATAATTGCATCGGGATTTATTACACCAGGCACAATGTCGACTTCCGTCCAGGGGAGTAACGCTGCAAACGGTCTGTTTTGGAACCTTTCCTGGGAGCCCAGTAGTAGTTTCCGATGCACCACTGCAGGTTTACAAATTCTCATTGGATATAAAACACAGAAATTGCATGGTGATTGATACAACACGTACTATGACGACTTCTGTCCAGGGAGTAACGCAGCAAACGGTCTGTGCTTGGAACCTTTCCTGGGAGCCTAGTAGTAGTTATTGATGCGCCACTGGAGGTTTACTGTAACCCTTGGAGCTTCACATTGTCGATGGAACACAATAATGGCATCGGGATTTATTACACCAGGCACAATGTCGACTTCTGTCCAGGGGAGTAACGTTGCAAACGGTCTGTTTTGGAACCTTTCCTGGGAGGCCAGTAGTAGTTTCCGATGCACCACTGCAGGTTTACAAATTCTCATTGGATATAAAACACAGAAATTGCATGGTGATTGATACAACACGTACTATGACGACTTCTGTCCAGGCGAGTAACGCAGCAAACGGTCTGTGCTTGGAACCTTTCCTGGGAGCCCAGTAGTAGTTATTGATGCGCCACTGCAGGTTTACTGTAACCCTTGGAGCTTCACATTGTCGATGGAACACAATAATTGCATCGGGATTTATTACACCAGGCACAATGTCGACTTCCGTCCAGGGGAGTAACGCTGCAAACGGTCTGTTTTGGAACCTTTCCTGGGAGCCCAGTAGTAGTTTCCGATGCACCACTGCAGGTTTACAAATTCTCATTGGATATAAAACACAGAAATTGCATGGTGATTGATACAACACGTACTATGACGACTTCTGTCCAGGCGAGTAACGCAGCAAACGGTCTGTGCTTGGAACCTTTCCTGGGAGCCCAGTAGTAGTTATTGATGCGCCACTGCAGGTTTACTGTAACCCTTGGAGCTTCACATTGTCGATGGAACACAATAATTGCATCGGGATTTATTACACCAGGCACAATGTCGACTTCTGTCCAGGGGAGTAACGCTGCAAACGGTCTGTTTTGGAACCTTTCCTGGGAGCCCAGTAGTAGTTTCCGATGCACCAGTGCAGGTTTACAAATTCTCATTGGATATAAAACACAGAAATTGCATGGTGATTGATACAACACGTACTTGAACGACTTCTGTCCAGGCGAGTAACGCAGCAAACGGTCTGTGCTTTGAACCTTTCCTGGGAGCCCAGTAGTAGTTATTGATGCGCCACTGCTGGTTTACTGTAACCCTTGCAGCTTCACATTGTCGATGGAACACAATAATTGCATCGGGATTTATTACACCAGGCACAATGTCGACTTCTGTCCAGGGGAGTAACGCTGCAAACGGTCTGTTTTGGAACCTTTCCTGGGAGCCCAGTAGCAGTTTCCGATGCACCAGTGCAGGTTTACAAATTCTCATTGGATATAAAACACAGAAATTGCATGGTGATTGATACAACACGTACTATGACGACTTCTGTCCAGGCGAGTAACGCAGCAAACGGTCTGTGCTTGGAACCTTTCCTGGGAGCCCAGTAGTAGTTATTGATGCGCCACTGCAGGTTTACTGTAACCCTTGGAGCTTCACATTGTCGATGGAACACAATAATTGCATCGGGATTTATTACACCAGGCACAATGTCGACTTCTGTCCAGGGGAGTAACGCTGCAAACGGTCTGTTTTGGAACCTTTCCTGGGAGCACAGTAGTAGTTTCCGATGCACCAGTGCAGGTTTACAAATTCTCATTGGATATAAAACACAGAAATTGCATGGTGATTGATACAACACGTACTATGACGACTTCTGTCCAGGGAGTAACGCAGCAAACGGTCTGTGCTTGGAACCTTTCCTGGGAGCCTAGTAGTAGTTATTGATGCGCCACTGGAGGTTTACTGTAACCCTTGGAGCTTCACATTGTCGATGGAACACAATAATGGCATCGGGATTTATTACACCAGGCACAATGTCGACTTCTGTCCAGGGGAGTAACGTTGCAAACGGTCTGTTTTGGAACCTTTCCTGGGAGCCCAGTAGTAGTTTCCGATGCACCACTGCAGGTTTACAAATTCTCATTGGATATAAAACACAGAAATTGCATGGTGATTGATACAACACGTACTATGACGACTTCTGTCCAGGCGAGTAACGCAGCAAACGGTCTGTGCTTGGAACCTTTCCTGGGAGCCCAGTAGTAGTTATTGATGCGCCACTGCAGGTTTACTGTAACCCTTGGAGCTTCACATTGTCGATGGAACACAATAATTGCATCGGGATTTATTACACCAGGCACAATGTCGACTTCCGTCCAGGGGAGTAACGCTGCAAACGGTCTGTTTTGGAACCTTTCCTGGGAGCCCAGTAGTAGTTTCCGATGCACCACTGCAGGTTTACAAATTCTCATTGGATATAAAACACAGAAATTGCATGGTGATTGATACAACACGTACTATGACGACTTCTGTCCAGGCGAGTAACGCAGCAAACGGTCTGTGCTTGGAACCTTTCCTGGGAGCCCAGTAGTAGTTATTGATGCGCCACTGCAGGTTTACTGTAACCCTTGGAGCTTCACATTGTCGATGGAACACAATAATTGCATCGGGATTTATTACACCAAGCACAATGTCGACTTCTGTCCAGGGGAGTAACGCTGCAAACAGTCTGTTTTGGAACCTTTCCTGGGAGCCCAGTAGTAGTTATTGATGCGCCACTGCAGGTTTACTGTAACCCTTGGAGCTTCACATTGTCGATGGAACACAATAATTGCATCGGGATTTATTACACCAGGCACAATGTCGACTTCTGTCCAGTGGAGTAACGTTGCAAACGGTCTGTTTTGGAACCTTTCCTGGGAGCACAGTAGTATTTTCCTATGCACCAGTGCAGGTTTACAAATTCTCATTGGATATAAAACACAGAAATTGCATGGTGATTGATACAACACGTACTATGACGACTTCTGTCCAGGCGAGTAACGCAGCAAACGGTCTGTGCTTGGAACCTTTCCTGGGAGCCCAGTAGTAGTTATTGATGCGCCACTGCAGGTTTACTGTAACCCTTGGAGCTTCACATTGTTGATGGAACACAATAATTGCATCGGGATTTATTACACCAGGCACAATGTCGCCTTCTGTCCAGGGGAGTAACGCTGCAAACGGTCTGTTTTGGAACCTTTCCTGGGAGCCCAGTAGTAGTTTCCGATGCACCAGTGCAGGTTTACAAATTCTCATTGGATATAAAACACAGAAATTGCATGGTGATTGATACAACACGTACTATGACGACTTCTGTCCAGGCGAGTAACGCAGCAAACGGTCTGTGCTTGGAACCTTTCCTGGGAGCCCAGTAGTAGTTATTGATGCGCCACTGCAGGTTTCTGTAACCCTTGGAGCTTCACATTGTCGATGGAACACAATAATTGCATCGGGATTTATTACACCAGGCACAATGTCGACTTCTGTCCAGGGGAGTAACGCTGCAAACGGTCTGTTTTGGAACCTTTCCTGGGAGCCCAGTAGCAGTTTCCGATGCACCAGTGCAGGTTTACAAATTCTCATTGGATATAAAACACAGAAATTGCATGGTGATTGATACAACACGTACTTGAACGACTTCTGTCCAGGCGAGTAACGCAGCAAACGGTCTGTGCTTGGAACCTTTCCTGGGAGCCCAGTAGTAGTTATTGATGCGCCACTGCAGGTTTACTGTAACCCTTGGAGCTTCACATTGTCGATGGAACACAATAATTGCATCGGGATTTATTACACCAGGCACAATGTCGACTTCTGTCCAGGGGAGTAACGCTGCAAACGGTCTGTTTTGGAACCTTTCCTGGGAGCCCAGTAGTAGTTTCCGATGCACCAGTGCAGGTTTACAAATTCTCATTGGATATAAAACACAGAAATTGCATGGTGATTGATACAACACGTACTTGAACGACTTCTGTCCAGGCGAGTAACGCAGCAAACGGTCTGTGCTTGGAACCTTTCCTGGGAGCCCAGTAGTAGTTATTGATGCGCCACTGCAGGTTTACTGTAACCCTTGGAGCTTCACATTGTCGATGGAACACAATAATTGCATCGGGATTTATTACACCAGGCACAATGTCGACTTCTGTCCAGGGGAGTAACGCTGCAAACGGTCTGTTTTGGAACCTTTCCTGGGAGCCCAGTAGCAGTTTCCGATGCACCAGTGCAGGTTTACAAATTCTCATTGGATATAAAACACAGAAATTGCATGGTGATTGATACAACACGTACTTGAACGACTTCTGTCCAGGCGAGTAACGCAGCAAACGGTCTGTGCTTGGAACCTTTCCTGGGAGTCCAGTAGTAGTTATTGATGCGCCACTGCAGGTTTACTGTAACCCTTGGAGCTTCACATTGTCGATGGAACACAATAATTGCATCGGGATTTATGACACCAGGCACAATGTCGACTTCTGTCCAGGGGAGCAACGCTGCAAACGGTCTGTTTTGGAACCTTTCCTGGGAGCCCAGTAGTAGTTTCCGATGCACCACTGCAGGTTTACAAATTCTCATTGGATATAAAACACAGAAATTGCATGGTGATTGATACAACACGTACTATGACGACTTCTGTCCAGGCGAGTAACGCAGCAAACGGTCTGTGCTTGGAACCATTCCTGGGAGCCTAGTAGTAGTTATTGATGCGCCACTGCAGGTTTGCTGTAACCCTTGGAGCTTCACATTGTCGATGGAACACAATAATTGCATCGGGATTTATTACACCACGCACAATGTCGACTTCTGTCCAGGGGAGTAATGCTGCAAACGGTCTGTTTTGGAACCTTTCCTGGGAGCCCAGTAGTAGTTTCCGATGCACCAGTGCAGGTTTACAAATTCTCATTGGATATAAAACACAGAAATTGCATGGTGATTGATACAACACGTACTATGACGACTTCTGTCCAGGCGAGTAACGCAGCAAACGGTCTGTGCTTGGAACCTTTCCTGGGAGCCCAGTAGTAGTTATTGATGCGCCACTGCAGGTTTACTGTAACCCTTGGAGCTTCACATTGTCGATGGAACACAATAATTGCATCGGGATTTATTACACCAGGCACAATGTCGACTTCTGTCCAGGGGAGTAACGCTGCAAACGGTCTGTTTTGGAACATTTCCTGGGAGCCCAGTAGTAGTTTCCGATGCACCACTGCAGGTTTACAAATTCTCATTGGATATAAAACACAGAAATTGCATGGTGATTGATACAACACGTACTATGACGACTTCTGTCCAGGCGAGTAACGCAGCAAACGGTCTGTGCTTGGAACCATTCCTGGGAGCCCAGTAGTAGTTATTGGTGCGCCACTGCAGGTTTACTGTAACCCTTGGAGCTTCACATTGTCGATGGAACACAATAATTGCATCGGGATTTATTACACCAGGCACAATGTCGACTTCCGTCCAGGGGAGTAACGCTGCAAACGGTCTGTTTTGGAACCTTTCCTGGGAGCCCAGTAGTAGTTTCCGATGCACCAGTGCAGGTTTACAAATTCTCATCGGATATAAAACACAGAAATTGCATGGTGATTGATACAACACGTACTATGGCGACTTCTGTCCAGGCGAGTAACGCAGCAAACGGTCTGTGCTTGGAACCTTTCCTGGGAGCCCAGTAGTAGTTATTGATGCGCCACTGCAGGTTTACTGTAACCCTTGGAGCTTCACATTGTCGATGGAACACAATAATTGCATCGGGATTTATTACACCAGGCACAATGTCGACTTCTGTCCAGGGGAGTAACGCTGCAAACGGTCTGTTTTGGAACCTTTCCTGGGAGCCCAGTAGTAGTTTCCGATGCACCAGTGCAGGTTATCAAATTCTCATTGGATATAAAACACAGAAATTGCATGGTGATTGATACAACACGTACTATGACGACTTCTGTCCAGGCGAGTAACGCAGCAAACGGTCTGTGCTTGGAACCTTTCCTGGGAGCCCAGTAGTAGTTATTGATGCGCCACTGCAGGTTTACTGTAACCCTTGGAGCTTCACATTGTCGATGGAACACAATAATTGCATCGGGATTTATTACACAAGGCACAATGTCGACTTCTGTCCAGGGGAGTAACGCTGCAAACGGTCTGTTTTGGAACCTTTCCTGGGAGCCCAGTAGTAGTTTCCGATGCACCAGTGCAGGTTTACAAATTCTCATTGGATATAAAACACAGAAATTGCATGGTGATTGATACAACACGTACTATGACGACTTCCGTCCAGGCGAGTAACGCAGCAAACGGTCTGTGCTTGGAACCTTTCCTGGGAGCCCAGTAGTAGTTATTGATGCGCCACTGCAGGTTTACTGTAACCCTTGGAGCTTCACATTGTCGATGGAACACAATAATTGCATCGGGATTTATTACACCAGGCACAATGTCGACTTCCGTGCAGGGGAGTAACGCTGCAAACGGTCTGTTTTGGAACCTTTCCTGGGAGCCCAGTAGTAGTTTCCGTTGCACCACTGCAGGTTTACAAATTCTCATTGGATATAAAACACAGAAATTGCATGGTGATTGATACAACACGTACTATGACGACTTCTGTCCAGGCGAGTAACGCAGCAAACGGTCTGTGCTTGGAACCTTTCCTGGGAGCCCAGTAGTAGTTATTGATGCGCCACTGCAGGTTTACTGTAACCCTTGGAGCTTCACATTGTCGATGGAACACAATAATTGCATCAGGATTTATTACACCAGGCACAATGTCGACTTCTGTCCAGGGGAGTAACGCTGCAAACGGTCTGTTTTGGAACCTTTCCTGGGAGCCCAGTAGTAGTTTCCGATGCACCAGTGCAGGTTTACAAATTCTCATTGGATATAAAACACAGAAATTGCATGGTGATTGATACAACACGTACTATGACGACTTCTGTCCAGGCGAGTAACGCAGCAAACGGTCTGTGCTTGGAACCTTTCCTGGGAGCCCAGTAGTAGTTATTGATGCGCCACTGCAGGTTTACTGTAACCCTTGGAGCTTCACATTGTCGATGGAACACAATAATTGCATCGGGATTTATTAACCCAGGCACAATGTCGACTTCTGTCCAGGGGAGTAACGTTGCAAACGGTCTGTTTTGGAACCTTTCCTGGGAGCCCAGTAGTAGTTTCCGATGCACCACTGCAGGTTTACAAATTCTCATTGGATATAAAACACAGAAATTGCATGGTGATTGATACAACACGTACTATGACGACTTCCGTCCAGGCGAGTAACGCAGCAAACGGTCTGTGCTTGGAACCTTTCCTGGGAGCCCAGTAGTAGTTATTGATGCGCCACTGCAGGTTTACTGTAACCCTTGGAGCTTCACATTGTCGATGGAACACAATAATTGCATCGGGATTTATTACACCAGGCACAATGTCGACTTCCGTGCGGGGGAGTAACGCTGCAAACGGTCTGTTTTGGAACCTTTCCTGGGAGCCCAGTAGTAGTTTCCGATGCACCACTGCAGGTTTACAAATTCTCATTGGATATAAAACACAGAAATTGCATGGTGATTGATACAACACGTACTATGACGACTTCTGTCCAGGCGAGTAACGCAGCAAACGGTCTGTGCTTGGAACCTTTCCTGGGAGCCCAGTAGTAGTTATTGATGCGCCACTGCAGGTTTACTGTAACCCTTGGAGCTTCACATTGTGGATGGAACACAATAATTGCATCGGGATTTATTACACCAGGCACAATGTCGACTTCTGTCCAGGGGAGTAACGCTGCAAACGGTCTGTTTTGGAACCTTTCCTGGGAGCCCAGTAGTAGTTATTGATGCGCCACTGCAGGTTTACTGTAACGCTTGGAGCTTCACATTGTCGATGGAACACAATAATTGCATCGGGATTTATTACACCAGGCACAATGTCGACTTTTGTCCAGTGGAGTAACGCTGCAAACGGTCTTTATTGGAACCTTTCCTGGGAGCCCAGTAGTAGTTTCCGATGCACCAGTGCAGGTTTACAAATTCTCATTGGATATGAAACCCAGAAATTGCATGGTGATTGATACAACACGTGCTATGACGTCTTCTGTCCAGGCGAGTAACGCAGCAAACGGTCTGTGCTTGGAACCTTTCCTGGGAGCCCAGTAGTAGTTATTGATGCGCCACTGCAGGTTTACTGTAACCCTTGGAGCTTCACATTGTCGATGGAACACAATAATTGCATCGGGATTTATTACACCAGGCACAATGTCGACTTCTGTCCAGGGGAGTAACGCTGCAAACGGTCTGTTTTGGAACCTTTCCTGGGAGCCCAGTAGTAGTTTCCGATGCACCAGTGCAGGTTTACAAATTCTCATTGGATATAAAACACAGAAATTGCATGGTGATTGATACAACACGTACTTGAACGACTTCTGTCCAGGCGAGTAACGCAGCAAACGGTCTGTGCTTGGAACCTTCCCTGGGAGCCCAGTAGTAGTTATTGATGCGCCACTGCAGGTTTACTGTAACCCTTGGAGCTTCACATTGTCGATGGAACACAATAATTGCATCGGGATTTATTACACCAGGCACAATGTCGACTTCTGTCCAGGGGAGTAACGCTGCAAACGGTCTGTTTTGGAACCTTTCCTGGGAGCCCAGTAGTAGTTTCCGATGCACCAGTGCAGGTTATCAAATTCTCATTGGATATAAAACACAGAAATTGCATGGTGATTGATACAACACGTACTATGACGACTTCTGTCCAGGCGAGTAACGCAGCAAACGGTCTGTGCTTGGAACCTTTCCTGGGAGCCCAGTAGTAGTTATTGATGCGCCACTGCAGGTTTACTGTAACCCTTGGAGCTTCACATTGTCGATGGAACACAATAATTGCATCGGGATTTATTACACCAGGCACAATGTCGACTTCTGTCCAGGGGAGTAACGCTGCAAACGGTCTGTTTTGGAACCTTTCCTGGGAGCCCAGTAGTAGTTTCCGATGCACCAGTGCAGGTTTACAAATTCTCATTGGATATAAAACACAGAAATTGCATGGTGATTGATACAACACGTACTATGACGACATCCGTCCAGGCGAGTAACGCAGCAAACGGTCTGTGCTTGGAACCTTTCCTGGGAGCCCAGTAGTAGTTATTGATGCGCCACTGCAGGTTTACTGTAACCCTTGGAGCTTCACATTGTCGATGGAACACAATAATTGCATCGGGATTTATTACACCAGGCACAATGTCGACTTCCGTGCAGGGGAGTAACGCTGCAAACGGTCTGTTTTGGAACCTTTCCTGGGAGCCCAGTAGTAGTTTCCGATGCACCACTGCAGGTTTACAAATTCTCATTGGATATAAAACACAGAAATTGCATGGTGATTGATACAACACGTACTATGACGACTTCTGTCCAGGCGAGTAACGCAGCAAACGGTCTGTGCTTGGAACCTTTCCTGGGAGCCCAGTAGTAGTTATTGATGCGCCACTGCAGGTTTACTGTAACCCTTGGAGCTTCACATTGTCGATGGAACACAATAATTGCATCGGGATTTATTACACCAGGCACAATGTCGACTTCTGTCCAGGGGAGTAACGCTGCAAACGGTCTGTTTTGGAACCTTTCCTGGGAGCCCAGTAGTAGTTTCCGATGCACCAGTGCAGGTTTACAAATTCTCATTGGATATAAAACACAGAAATTGCATGGTGATTGATACAACACGTACTATGACGACTTCTGTCCAGGCGAGTAACGCAGCAAACGGTTTGTGCTTGGAACCTTTCCTGGGAGCCCAGTAGTAGTTATTGATGCGCCACTGCAGGTTTACTGTAACCCTTGGAGCTTCACATTGTCGATGGAACACAATAATTGCATCGGGATTTATTAACCCAGGCACAATGTCGACTTCTGTCCAGGGGAGTAACGTTGCAAACGGTCTGTTTTGGAACCTTTCCTGGGAGCCCAGTAGTAGTTTCCGATGCACCACTGCAGGTTTACAAATTCTCATTGGATATAAAACACAGAAATTGCATGGTGATTGATACAACACGTACTATGACGACTTCCGTCCAGGCGAGTAACGCAGCAAACGGTCTGTGCTTGGAACCTTTCCTGGGAGCCCAGTAGTAGTTATTGATGCGCCACTGCAGGTTTACTGTAACCCTTGGAGCTTCACATTGTCGATGGAACACAATAATTGCATCGGGATTTATTACACCAGGCTCAATGTCGACTTCCGTGCGGGGGAGTAACGCTGCAAACGGTCTGTTTTGGAACCTTTCCTGGGAGCCCAGTAGTAGTTTCCGATGCACCACTGCAGGTTTACAAATTCTCATTGGATATAAAACACAGAAATTTCATGGTGATTGATACAACACGTACTATGACGACTTCTGTCCAGGCGAGTAACGCAGCAAACGGTCTGTGCTTGGAACCTTTCCTGGGAGCCCAGTAGTAGTTATTGATGCGCCACTGCAGGTTTACTGTAACCCTTGGAGCTTCACATTGTCGATGGAACACAATAATTGCATCGGGATTTATTACACCAGGCACAATGTCGACTTCTGTCCAGGGGAGTAACGCTGCAAACGGTCTGTTTTGGAACCTTTCCTGGGAGCCCAGTAGTAGTTATTGATGCGCCACTGCAGGTTTACTGTAACGCTTGGAGCTTCACATTGTCGATGGAACACAATAATTGCATCGGGATTTATTACACCAGGCACAATGTCGACTTTTGTCCAGTGGAGTAACGCTGCAAACGGTCTTTATTGGAACCTTTCCTGGGAGCCCAGTAGTAGTTTCCGATGCACCAGTGCAGGTTTACAAATTCTCATTGGATATGAAACACAGAAATTGCATGGTGATTGATACAACACGTACTATGACGTCTTCTGTCCAGGCGAGTAACGCAGCAAACGGTCTGTGCTTGGAACCTTTCCTGGGAGCCCAGTAGTAGTTATTGATGCGCCACTGCAGGTTTACTGTAACCCTTGGAGCTTCACATTGTCGATGGAACACAATAATTGCATCGGGATTTATTACACCAGGCACAATGTCGACTTCTGTCCAGGGGAGTACCGCTGCAAACGGTCAGTTTTGGAACCTTTCCTGGGAGCCCAGTAGTAGTTTCCGATGCACAACTGCAGGTTTACAAATTCTCATTGGATATAAAACACAGAAATTGCATGGTGATTGATACAACACGTACTATGACGACTTCTGTCCAGGCGAGTAATGCAGCAAACGGTCTGTGCTTGGAACCTTTCCTGGGAGCCCAGTAGTAGTTATTGATGCGCCACTGCAGGTTTACTGTAACCCTTGGAGCTTCACATTGTCGATGGAACACAATAATTGCATCGGGATTTATTACACCAGGCACAATGTCGACTTCTGTCCAGGGGAGTAACGCTGCAAACGGTCAGTTTTGGAACCTTTCCTGGGAGCCCAGTAGCAGTTTCCGATGGACCAGTGCCGGTTTACAAATTCTCATTGGATATAAAACACAGAAATTGCATGGTGATTGATACAACACGTACTATGACGACTTCTGTCCAGGCGAGTAACGCAGAAAACGGTCTGTGCTTGGAACCTTTCCTGGGAGCCCAGTAGTAGTTATTGATGCGCCACTGCAGGTTTACTGTAACCCTTGGAGCTTCACATTGTCGATGGAACACAATAATTGCATCGGGATTTATTACACCAGGCACAATGTCGACTTCTGTCCAGGGGAGTAACGCTGCAAACGGTCTGTTTTGGAACCTTTCCTGGGAGCCCAGTAGTAGTTTCCGATGCACCAGTGCAGGTTTACAAATTCTCATTGGATATAAAACACAGAAATTGCATGGTGATTGATACAACACGTACTTGAACGACTTCTGTCCAGGCGAGTAACGCAGCAAACGGTCTGTGCTTGGAACCTTCCCTGGGAGCCCAGTAGTAGTTATTGATGCGCCACTGCAGGTTTACTGTAACCCTTGGAGCTTCACATTGTCGATGGAACACAATAATTGCATCGGGATTTATTACACCAGGCACAATGTCGACTTCTGTCCAGGGGAGTAACGCTGCAAACGGTCTGTTTTGGAACCTTTCCTGGGAGCCCAGTAGTAGTTTCCGATGCACCAGTGCAGGTTATCAAATTCTCATTGGATATAAAACACAGAAATTGCATGGTGATTGATACAACACGTACTATGACGACTTCTGTCCAGGCGAGTAACGCAGCAAACGGTCTGTGCTTGGAACCTTTCCTGGGAGCCCAGTAGTAGTTATTGATGCGCCACTGCAGGTTTACTGTAACCCTTGGAGCTTCACATTGTCGATGGAACACAATAATTGCATCGGGATTTATTACACCAGGCACAATGTCGACTTCTGTCCAGGGGAGTAACGCTGCAAACGGTCTGTTTTGGAACCTTTCCTGGGAGCCCAGTAGTAGTTTCCGATGCACCAGTGCAGGTTTACAAATTCTCATTGGATATAAAACACAGAAATTGCATGGTGATTGATACAACACGTACTATGACGACTTCCGTCCAGGCGAGAAACGCAGCAAACGGTCTGTGCTTGGAACCTTTCCTGGGAGCCCAGTAGTAGTTATTGATGCGCCACTGCAGGTTTACTGTAACCCTTGGAGCTTCACATTGTCGATGGAACACAATAATTGCATCGGGATTTATTACACCAGGCACAATGTCGACTTCCGTGCAGGGGAGTAACGCTGCAAACGGTGTTTTGGAACCTTTCCTGGGAGCCCAGTAGTAGTTTCCGTTGCACCACTGCAGGTTTACAAATTCTCATTGGATATAAAACACAGAAATTGCATGGTGATTGATACAACACGTACTATGACGACTTCTGTCCAGGCGAGTAACGCAGCAAACGGTCTGTGCTTGGAACCTTTCCTGGGAGCCCAGTAGTAGTTATTGATGCGCCACTGCAGGTTTACTGTAACCCTTGGAGCTTCACATTGTCGATGGAACACAATAATTGCATCGGGATTTATTAACCCAGGCACAATGTCGACTTCTGTCCAGGGGAGTAACGTTGCAAACGGTCTGTTTTGGAACATTTCCTGGGAGCCCAGTAGTAGTTTCCGATGCACCACTGCAGGTTTACAAATTCTCATTGGATATAAAACACAGAAATTGCATGGTGATTGATACAACACGTACTATGACGACTTCCGTCCAGGCGAGTAACGCAGCAAATGGTCTGTGCTTGGAACCTTTCCTGGGAGCCCAGTAGTAGTTATTGATGCGCCACTGCAGGTTTACTGTAACCCTTGGAGCTTCACATTGTCGATGGAACACAATAATTGCATCGGGATTTATTACACCAGGCACAATGTCGACTTCCGTGCGGGGGAGTAACGCTGCAAACGGTCTGTTTTGGAACCTTTCCTGGGAGCCCAGTAGTAGTTTCCGATGCACCACTGCAGGTTTAAAATTTCTCATTGGATATAAAACACAGAAATTGCATGGTGATTGATACAACACGTACTATGACGACTTCTGTCCAGGCGAGTAACGCAGCAAACGGTCTGTGCTTGGAACCTTTCCTGGGAGCCCAGTAGTAGTTATTGATGCGCCACTGCAGGTTTACTGTAACCCTTGGAGCTTCACATTGTCGATGGAACACAATAATTGCATCGGGATTTATTACACCAGGCACAATGTCGACTTCTGTCCAGGGGAGTAACGCTGCAAACGGTCTGTTTTGGAACCTTTCCTGGGAGCCCAGTAGTAGTTATTGATGCGCCACTGCAGGTTTACTGTAACGCTTGGAGCTTCACATTGTCGATGGAACACAATAATTGCATCGGGATTTATTACACCAGGCACAATGTCGACTTTTGTCCAGTGGAGTAACGCTGCAAACGGTCTTTATTGGAACCTTTCCTGGGAGCCCAGTAGTAGTTTCCGATGCACCAGTGCAGGTTTACAAATTCTCATTGGATATGAAACACAGAAATTGCATGGTGATTGATACAACACGTACTATGACGTCTTCTGTCCAGGCGAGTAACGCAGCAAACGGTCTGTGCTTGGAACCTTTCCTGGGAGCCCAGTAGTAGTTTCCGATGCACCAGTGCAGGTTTACAAATTCTCATTGGATATAAAACACAGAAATTGCATGGTGATTGATACAACACGTACTATGACGACTTCCGTCCAGGCGAGTAACGCAGCAAACGGTCTGTGCTTGGAACCTTTCCTGGGAGCCCAGTAGTAGTTATTGATGCGCCACTGCAGGTTTACTGTAACCCTTGGAGCTTCACATTGTCGATGGAACACAATAATTGCATCGGGATTTATTACACCAGGCACAATGTCGACTTCCGTGCAGGGGAGTAACGCTGCAAACGGTCTGTTTTGGAACCTTTCCTGGGAGCCCAGTAGTAGTTTCCGTTGCACCACTGCAGGTTTACAAATTCTCATTGGATATAAAACACAGAAATTGCATGGTGATTGATACAACACGTACTATGACGACTTCTGTCCAGGCGAGTAACGCAGCAAACGGTCTGTGCTTGGAACCTTTCCTGGGAGCCCAGTAGTAGTTATTGATGCGCCACTGCAGGTTTACTGTAACCCTTGGAGCTTCACATTGTCGATGGAACACAATAATTGCATCGGGATTTATTACACCAGGCACAATGTCGACTTCTGTCCAGGGGAGTAACGCTGCAAACGGTCTGTTTTGGAACCTTTCCTGGGAGCCCAGTAGTAGTTTCCGATGCACCAGTGCAGGTTTACAAATTCTCATTGGATATAAAACACAGAAATTGCATGGTGATTGATACAACACGTACTATGACGACTTCTGTCCAGGCGAGTAACGCAGCAAACGGTCTGTGCTTGGAACCTTTCCTGGGAGCCCAGTAGTAGTTATTGATGCGCCACTGCAGGTTTACTGTAACCCTTGGAGCTTCACATTGTCGATGGAACACAATAATTGCATCGGGATTTATTAACCCAGGCACAATGTCGACTTCTGTCCAGGGGAGTAACGTTGCAAACGGTCTGTTTTGGAACCTTTCCTGGGAGCCCAGTAGTAGTTTCCGATGCACCACTGCAGGTTTACAAATTCTCATTGGATATAAAACACAGAAATTGCATGGTGATTGATACAACACGTACTATGACGACTTCCGTCCAGGCGAGTAACGCAGCAAACGGTCTGTGCTTGGAACCTTTCCTGGGAGCCCAGTAGTAGTTATTGATGCGCCACTGCAGGTTTACTGTAACCCTTGGAGCTTCACATTGTCGATGGAACACAATAATTGCATCGGGATTTATTACACCAGGCACAATGTCGACTTCCGTGCGGGGGAGTAACGCTGCAAACGGTCTGTTTTGGAACCTTTCCTGGGAGCCCAGTAGTAGTTTCCGATGCACCACTGCAGGTTTACAAATTCTCATTGGATATAAAACACAGAAATTGCATGGTGATTGATACAACACGTACTATGACGACTTCTGTCCAGGCGAGTAACGCAGCAAACGGTCTGTGCTTGGAACCTTTCCTGGGAGCCCAGTAGTAGTTATTGATGCGCCACTGCAGGTTTACTGTAACCCTTGGAGCTTCACATTGTGGATGGAACACAATAATTGCATCGGGATTTATTACACCAGGCACAATGTCGACTTCTGTCCAGGGGAGTAACGCTGCAAACGGTCTGTTTTGGAACCTTTCCTGGGAGCCCAGTAGTAGTTATTGATGCGCCACTGCAGGTTTACTGTAACGCTTGGAGCTTCACATTGTCGATGGAACACAATAATTGCATCGGGATTTATTACACCAGGCACAATGTCGACTTTTGTCCAGTGGAGTAACGCTGCAAACGGTCTTTATTGGAACCTTTCCTGGGAGCCCAGTAGTAGTTTCCGATGCACCAGTGCAGGTTTACAAATTCTCATTGGATATGAAACCCAGAAATTGCATGGTGATTGATACAACACGTGCTATGACGTCTTCTGTCCAGGCGAGTAACGCAGCAAACGGTCTGTGCTTGGAACCTTTCCTGGGAGCCCAGTAGTAGTTATTGATGCGCCACTGCAGGTTTACTGTAACCCTTGGAGCTTCACATTGTCGATGGAACACAATAATTGCATCGGGATTTATTACACCAGGCACAATGTCGACTTCTGTCCAGGGGAGTAACGCTGCAAACGGTCTGTTTTGGAACCTTTCCTGGGAGCCCAGTAGTAGTTTCCGATGCACCAGTGCAGGTTTACAAATTCTCATTGGATATAAAACACAGAAATTGCATGGTGATTGATACAACACGTACTTGAACGACTTCTGTCCAGGCGAGTAACGCAGCAAACGGTCTGTGCTTGGAACCTTCCCTGGGAGCCCAGTAGTAGTTATTGATGCGCCACTGCAGGTTTACTGTAACCCTTGGAGCTTCACATTGTCGATGGAACACAATAATTGCATCGGGATTTATTACACCAGGCACAATGTCGACTTCTGTCCAGGGGAGTAACGCTGCAAACGGTCTGTTTTGGAACCTTTCCTGGGAGCCCAGTAGTAGTTTCCGATGCACCAGTGCAGGTTATCAAATTCTCATTGGATATAAAACACAGAAATTGCATGGTGATTGATACAACACGTACTATGACGACTTCTGTCCAGGCGAGTAACGCAGCAAACGGTCTGTGCTTGGAACCTTTCCTGGGAGCCCAGTAGTAGTTATTGATGCGCCACTGCAGGTTTACTGTAACCCTTGGAGCTTCACATTGTCGATGGAACACAATAATTGCATCGGGATTTATTACACCAGGCACAATGTCGACTTCTGTCCAGGGGAGTAACGCTGCAAACGGTCTGTTTTGGAACCTTTCCTGGGAGCCCAGTAGTAGTTTCCGATGCACCAGTGCAGGTTTACAAATTCTCATTGGATATAAAACACAGAAATTGCATGGTGATTGATACAACACGTACTATGACGACTTCCGTCCAGGCGAGTAACGCAGCAAACGGTCTGTGCTTGGAACCTTTCCTGGGAGCCCAGTAGTAGTTATTGATGCGCCACTGCAGGTTTACTGTAACCCTTGGAGCTTCACATTGTCGATGGAACACAATAATTGCATCGGGATTTATTACACCAGGCACAATGTCGACTTCCGTGCAGGGGAGTAACGCTGCAAACGGTCTGTTTTGGAACCTTTCCTGGGAGCCCAGTAGTAGTTTCCGATGCACCACTGCAGGTTTACAAATTCTCATTGGATATAAAACACAGAAATTGCATGGTGATTGATACAACACGTACTATGACGACTTCTGTCCAGGCGAGTAACGCAGCAAACGGTCTGTGCTTGGAACCTTTCCTGGGAGCCCAGTAGTAGTTATTGATGCGCCACTGCAGGTTTACTGTAACCCTTGGAGCTTCACATTGTCGATGGAATACAATAATTGCATCGGGATTTATTACACCAGGCACAATGTCGACTTCTGTCCAGGGGAGTAACGCTGCAAACGGTCTGTTTTGGAACCTTTCCTGGGAGCCCAGTAGTAGTTTCCGATGCACCAGTGCAGGTTTACAAATTCTCATTGGATATAAAACACAGAAATTGCATGGTGATTGATACAACACGTACTATGACGACTTCTGTCCAGGCGAGTAACGCAGCAAACGGTTTGTGCTTGGAACCTTTCCTGGGAGCCCAGTAGTAGTTATTGATGCGCCACTGCAGGTTTACTGTAACCCTTGGAGCTTCACATTGTCGATGGAACACAATAATTGCATCGGGATTTATTAACCCAGGCACAATGTCGACTTCTGTCCAGGGGAGTAACGTTGCAAACGGTCTGTTTTGGAACCTTTCCTGGGAGCCCAGTAGTAGTTTCCGATGCACCACTGCAGGTTTACAAATTCTCATTGGATATAAAACACAGAAATTGCATGGTGATTGATACAACACGTACTATGACGACTTCCGTCCAGGCGAGTAACGCAGCAAACGGTCTGTGCTTGGAACCTTTCCTGGGAGCCCAGTAGTAGTTATTGATGCGCCACTGCAGGTTTACTGTAACCCTTGGAGCTTCACATTGTCGATGGAACACAATAATTGCATCGGGATTTATTACACCAGGCTCAATGTCGACTTCCGTGCGGGGGAGTAACGCTGCAAACGGTCTGTTTTGGAACCTTTCCTGGGAGCCCAGTAGTAGTTTCCGATGCACCACTGCAGGTTTACAAATTCTCATTGGATATAAAACACAGAAATTGCATGGTGATTGATACAACACGTACTATGACGACTTCTGTCCAGGCGAGTAACGCAGCAAACGGTCTGTGCTTGGAACCTTTCCTGGGAGCCCAGTAGTAGTTATTGATGCGCCACTGCAGGTTTACTGTAACCCTTGGAGCTTCACATTGTCGATGGAACACAATAATTGCATCGGGATTTATTACACCAGGCACAATGTCGACTTCTGTCCAGGGGAGTAACGCTGCAAACGGTCTGTTTTGGAACCTTTCCTGGGAGCCCAGTAGTAGTTATTGATGCGCCACTGCAGGTTTACTGTAACGCTTGGAGCTTCACATTGTCGATGGAACACAATAATTGCATCGGGATTTATTACACCAGGCACAATGTCGACTTTTGTCCAGTGGAGTAACGCTGCAAACGGTCTTTATTGGAACCTTTCCTGGGAGCCCAGTAGTAGTTTCCGATGCACCAGTGCAGGTTTACAAATTCTCATTGGATATGAAACACAGAAATTGCATGGTGATTGATACAACACGTACTATGACGTCTTCTGTCCAG
Organism: Schistocerca serialis cubense; assembly: GCF_023864345.2. Classification (NCBI taxonomy): domain Eukaryota; kingdom Metazoa; phylum Arthropoda; class Insecta; order Orthoptera; family Acrididae; genus Schistocerca; species Schistocerca serialis. The sequence continues at coordinate 33,363,468 of NC_064645.1, read as the reverse complement.
GCGAGTAACGCAGCAAACGGTCTGTGCTTGGAACCTTTCCTGGGAGCCCAGTAGTAGTTATTGATGCGCCACTGCAGGTTTACTGTAACCCTTGGAGCTTCACATTGTCGATGGAACACAATAATTGCATCGGGATTTATTACACCAGGCACAATGTCGACTTCTGTCCAGGGGAGTACCGCTGCAAACGGTCAGTTTTGGAACCTTTCCTGGGAGCCCAGTAGTAGTTTCCGATGCACAACTGCAGGTTTACAAATTCTCATTGGATATAAAACACAGAAATTGCATGGTGATTGATACAACACGTACTATGACGACTTCTGTCCAGGCGAGTAATGCAGCAAACGGTCTGTGCTTGGAACCTTTCCTGGGAGCCCAGTAATAGTTATTGATGCGCCACTGCAGGTTTACTGTAACCCTTGGAGCTTCACATTGTCGATGGAACACAATAATTGCATCGGGATTTATTACACCAGGCACAATGTCGACTTCTGTCCAGGGGAGTAACGCTGCAAACGGTCTGTTTTGGAACCTTTCCTGGGAGCCCAGTAGCAGTTTCCGATGCACCAGTGCCGGTTTACAAATTCTCATTGGATATAAAACACAGAAATTGCATGGTGATTGATACAACACGTACTATGACGACTTCTGTCCAGGCGAGTAACGCAGAAAACGGTCTGTGCTTGGAACCTTTCCTGGGAGCCCAGTAGTAGTTATTGATGCGCCACTGCAGGTTTACTGTAACCCTTGGAGCTTCACATTGTCGATGGAACACAATAATTGCATCGGGATTTATTACACCAGGCACAATGTCGACTTCTGTCCAGGGGAGTAACGCTGCAAACGGTCTGTTTTGGAACCTTTCCTGGGAGCCCAGTAGTAGTTTCCGATGCACCAGTGCAGGTTTACAAATTCTCATTGGATATAAAACACAGAAATTGCATGGTGATTGATACAACACGTACTTGAACGACTTCTGTCCAGGCGAGTAACGCAGCAAACGGTCTGTGCTTGGAACCTTCCCTGGGAGCCCAGTGGTAGTTACTGATGCGCCACTGCAGGTTTACTGTAACCCTTGGAGCTTCACATTGTCGATGGAACACAATAATTGCATCGGGATTTATTACACCAGGCACAATGTCGACTTCTGTCCAGGGGAGTAACGCTGCAAACGGTCTGTTTTGGAACCTTTCCTGGGAGCCCAGTAGTAGTTTCCGATGCACCAGTGCAGGTTATCAAATTCTCATTGGATATAAAACACAGAAATTGCATGGTGATTGATACAACACGTACTATGACGACTTCTGTCCAGGCGAGTAACGCAGCAAACGGTCTGTGCTTGGAACCTTTCCTGGGAGCCCAGTAGTAGTTATTGATGCGCCACTGCAGGTTTACTGTAACCCTTGGAGCTTCACATTGTCGATGGAACACAATAATTGCATCGGGATTTATTACACCAGGCACAATGTCGACTTCTGTCCAGGGGAGTAACGCTGCAAACGGTCTGTTTTGGAACCTTTCCTGGGAGCCCAGTAGTAGTTTCCGATGCACCAGTGCAGGTTTACAAATTCTCATTGGATATAAAACACAGAAATTGCATGGTGATTGATACAACACGTACTATGACGACTTCCGTCCAGGCGAGTAACGCAGCAAACGGTCTGTGCTTGGAACCTTTCCTGGGAGCCCAGTAGTAGTTATTGATGCGCCACTGCAGGTTTACTGTAACCCTTGGAGCTTCACATTGTCGATGGAACACAATAATTGCATCGGGATTTATTACACCAGGCACAATGTCGACTTCCGTGCAGGGGAGTAACGCTGCAAACGGTGTTTTGGAACCTTTCCTGGGAGCCCAGTAGTAGTTTCCGTTGCACCACTGCAGGTTTACAAATTCTCATTGGATATAAAACACAGAAATTGCATGGTGATTGATACAACACGTACTATGACGACTTCTGTCCAGGCGAGTAACGCAGCAAACGGTCTGTGCTTGGAACCTTTCCTGGGAGCCCAGTAGTAGTTATTGATGCGCCACTGCAGGTTTACTGTAACCCTTGGAGCTTCACATTGTCGATGGAACACAATAATTGCATCGGGATTTATTAACCCAGGCACAATGTCGACTTCTGTCCAGGGGAGTAACGTTGCAAACGGTCTGTTTTGGAACCTTTCCTGGGAGCCCAGTAGTAGTTTCCGATGCACCACTGCAGGTTTACAAATTCTCATTGGATATAAAACACAGAAATTGCATGGTGATTGATACAACACGTACTATGACGACTTCCGTCCAGGCGAGTAACGCAGCAAATGGTCTGTGCTTGGAACCTTTCCTGGGAGCCCAGTAGTAGTTATTGATGCGCCACTGCAGGTTTACTGTAACCCTTGGAGCTTCACATTGTCGATGGAACACAATAATTGCATCGGGATTTATTACACCAGGCACAATGTCGACTTCCGTGCGGGGGAGTAACGCTGCAAACGGTCTGTTTTGGAACCTTTCCTGGGAGCCCAGTAGTAGTTTCCGATGCACCACTGCAGGTTTAAAATTTCTCATTGGATATAAAACACAGAAATTGCATGGTGATTGATACAACACGTACTATGACGACTTCTGTCCAGGCGAGTAACGCAGCAAACGGTCTGTGCTTGGAACCTTTCCTGGGAGCCCAGTAGTAGTTATTGATGCGCCACTGCAGGTTTACTGTAACCCTTGGAGCTTCACATTGTCGATGGAACACAATAATTGCATCGGGATTTATTACACCAGGCACAATGTCGACTTCTGTCCAGGGGAGTAACGCTGCAAACGGTCTGTTTTGGAACCTTTCCTGGGAGCCCAGTAGTAGTTATTGATGCGCCACTGCAGGTTTACTGTAACGCTTGGAGCTTCACATTGTCGATGGAACACAATAATTGCATCGGGATTTATTACACCAGGCACAATGTCGACTTTTGTCCAGTGGAGTAACGCTGCAAACGGTCTTTATTGGAACCTTTCCTGGGAGCCCAGTAGTAGTTTCCGATGCACCAGTGCAGGTTTACAAATTCTCATTGGATATGAAACACAGAAATTGCATGGTGATTGATACAACACGTACTATGACGTCTTCTGTCCAGGCGAGTAACGCAGCAAACGGTCTGTGCTTGGAACCTTTCCTGGGAGCCCAGTAGTAGTTATTGATGCGCCACTGCAGGTTTACTGTAACCCTTGGAGCTTCACATTGTCGATGGAACACAATAATTGCATCGGGATTTATTACACCAGGCACAATGTCGACTTCTGTCCAGGGGAGTACCGCTGCAAACGGTCAGTTTTGGAACCTTTCCTGGGAGCCCAGTAGTAGTTTCCGATGCACAACTGCAGGTTTACAAATTCTCATTGGATATAAAACACAGAAATTGCATGGTGATTGATACAACACGTACTATGACGACTTCTGTCCAGGCGAGTAATGCAGCAAACGGTCTGTGCTTGGAACCTTTCCTGGGAGCCCAGTAGTAGTTATTGATGCGCCACTGCAGGTTTACTGTAACCCTTGGAGCTTCACATTGTCGATGGAACACAATAATTGCATCGGGATTTATTACACCAGGCACAATGTCGACTTCTGTCCAGGGGAGTAACGCTGCAAACGGTCTGTTTTGGAACCTTTCCTGGGAGCCCAGTAGCAGTTTCCGATGCACCAGTGCCGGTTTACAAATTCTCATTGGATATAAAACACAGAAATTGCATGGTGATTGATACAACACGTACTATGACGACTTCTGTCCAGGCGAGTAACGCAGCAAACGGTCTGTGCTTGGAACCTTTCCTGGGAGCCCAGTAGTAGTTATTGATGCGCCACTGCAGGTTTACTGTAACCCTTGGAGCTTCACATTGTCGATGGAACACAATAATTGCATCGGGATTTATTACACCAGGCACAATGTCGACTTCTGTCCAGGGGAGTAACGCTGCAAACGGTCTGTTTTGGAACCTTTCCTGGGAGCCCAGTAGTAGTTTCCGATGCACCAGTGCAGGTTTACAAATTCTCATTGGATATAAAACACAGAAATTGCATGGTGATTGATACAACACGTACTTGAACGACTTCTGTCCAGGCGAGTAACGCAGCAAACGGTCTGTGCTTGGAACCTTCCCTGGGAGCCCAGTAGTAGTTATTGATGCGCCACTGCAGGTTTACTGTAACCCTTGGAGCTTCACATTGTCGATGGAACACAATAATTGCATCGGAATTTATTACACCAGGCACAATGTCGACTTCTGTCCAGGGGAGTAACGCTGCATACGGTCTGTTTTGGAACCTTTCCTGGGAGCCCAGTAGTAGTTTCCGATGCACCAGTGCAGGTTTACAAATTCTCATTGGATATAAAACACAGAAATTGCATGGTGATTGATACAACACGTACTATGACGATTTCTGTCCAGGCGAGTAACGCAGCAAACGGTCTGTGCTTGGAACCTTTCCTGGGAGCCCAGTAGTAGTTATTGATGCGCCACTGCAGGTTTACTGTAACCCTTGGAGCTTCACATTGTCGATGGAACACAATAATTGCATCGGGATTTATTACACCAGGCACAATGTCGACTTCTGTCCAGGGGAGTAACGCTGCAAATGGTCTGTTTTGGAACCTTTCCTGGGAGCCCAGTAGCAGTTTCCGATGCACCAGTGCAGGTTTACAAATTCTCATTGGATATAAAACACAGAAATTGCATGGTGATTGATACAACACGTACTATGACGACTTCTGTCCAGGCGAGTAACGCAGCAAACGGTCTGTGCTTGGAACCTTTCCTGGGAGCCCAGTAGTAGTTATTGATGCGCCACTGCAGGTTTACTGTAACCCTTGGAGCTTCACATTGTCGATGGAACACAATAATTGCATCGGGATTTATTACACCAGGCACAATGTCGACTTCTGTCCAGGTGAGTAACGTTGCAAACGGTCTGTTTTGGAACCTTTCCTGGGAGCCCAGTAGTGGTTTCCGATGCACCACTGCAGGTTTACAAATTCTCATTGGATATAAAACACAGAAATTGCATGGTGATTGATACAAAACGTACTTGAACGACTTCTGTCCAGGCGAGTAACGCAGCAAACGGTCTGTGCTTGGAACCTTTCCTGGGAGCCCAGTAGTAGTTATTGAAGCGCCACTGCAGGTTTAATGAAACCCTTGGAGCTTCACATTGTCGATGGAACACAATAATTGCATCGGGATTTATTACACCAGGCACAATGTCGACTTCTGTCCAGGGGAGTAACGCTGCAAACGGTCTGTTTTGGAACCTTTCCTGGGAGCCCAGTAGTAGTTTCCGATGCACCAGTGCAGGTTTACAAATTCTCATTGGATATAAAACACAGAAATTGCGTGGTGATTGATACAACACGTACTTGAACGACTTCTGTCCAGGCGAGTAACGCAGCAAACGGTCTGTGCTTGGAACCTTTCCTGGGAGCCCAGTAGTAGTTATTGATGCGCCACTGCAGGTTTACTGTAACCCTTGGAGCTTCACATTGTCGATGGAACACAATAATTGCATCGGGATTTATTACACCAGGCACAATGTCGACTTCTGTCCAGGGGAGTAACGTTGCAAACGGTCTGTTTTGGAACCTTTCCTGGGAGCCCAGTAGTAGTTTCCGATGCACCACTGCAGGTTTACATATTCTCATTGGATATAAAACACAGAAATTGCATGGTGATTGATACAACACGTACTATGACGACTTCTGTCCAGGCGAGTAACGCAGCAAACGGTCTGTGCTTGGAACCTTTCCTGGGAGCCCAGTAGTAGTTGTTGATGCGCCACTGCAGGTTTACTGTAACCCTTGGAGCTTCACATTGTCGATGGAACACAATAATTGCATCGGGATTTATTACACCAGGCACAATGTCGACTTCCGTCCGGGGGAGTAACGCTGCAAACGGTCTGTTTTGGAACCTTTCCTGGGAGCCCAGTAGTAGTTTCCGATGCACCACTGCAGGTTTACAAATTCTCATTGGATATAAAACACAGAAATTGCATGGTGATTGATACAACACGTACTATGACGACTTCTGTCCAGGCGAGTAACGCAGCAAACGGTCTGTGCTTGGAACCTTTCCTGGGAGCCCAGTAGTAGTTATTGATGCGCCACTGCAGGTTTACTGTAACCCTTGGAGCTTCACATTGTCGATGGAACACAATAATTGCATCGGGATTTATTACACCAGGCACAATGTCGACTTCTGTCCAGGGGAGTAACGTTGCAAACGGTCTGTTTTGGAACCTTTCCTTGGAGCCCAGTAGTAGTTTCCGATGCACCACTGCAGGTTTACAAATTCTCATTGGATATAAAACACAGAAATTGCATGGTGATTGATACAACACGTACTATGACGACTTCTGTCCAGGCGAGTAACGCAGCAAACGGTCTGTGCTTGGAACCTTTCCTGGGAGCCCAGTAGTAGTTATTGATGCGCCACTGCAGGTTTACTGTAACCCTTGGAGCTTCACATTGTCGATGGAACACAATAATTGCATCGGGATTTATTACACCAGGCACAATGTCGACTTCTGTCCAGGTGAGTAACGCTGCAAACGGTCTGTTTTGGAACCTTTCCTGGGAGCCCAGTAGCAGTTTCCGATGCACCAGTGCAGGTTTACAAATTCTCATTGGATATAAAACACAGAAATTGCATGGTGATTGATACAACACGTACTATGACGACTTCTGTCCAGGCGAGTAACGCAGCAAACGGTCTGTGCTTGGAACCTTTCCTGGGAGCCCAGTAGTAGTTATTGATGCGCCACTGCAGGTTTACTGTAACCCTTGGAGCTTCACATTGTCGATGGAACACAATAATTGCATCGGGATTTATTACACCAGGCACAATGTCGACTTCTGTCCAGGGGAGTAACGCTGCAAACGGTCTGTTTTGGAACCTTTCCTGGGAGCCCAGTAGTAGTTTCCGATGCACCAGTGCAGGTTTACAAATTCTCATTGGATATAAAACACAGAAATTGCATGGTGATGGATACAACACGTACTATGACGACTTCTGTCCAGGCGAGTAACGCAGCAAACGGTCTGTGCTTGGAACCTTTCCTGGGAGCCTAGTAGTAGTTATTGATGCGCCACTGCAGGTTTACTGTAACCCTTGGAGCTTCACATTGTCGATGGAACACAATAATTGCATCGGGATTTATTACACCAGCCACAATGTCGACTTCTGTCCTGGGGAGTAACGCTGCAAACGGTCTGTTTTGGAACCTTTCCTGGGAGCCCAGTAGTGGTTTCCGATGCACCACTGCAGGTTTACAAATTCTCATTGGATATAAAACACAGAAATTGCATGGTGATTGATACAACACGTACTTGAACGACTTCTGTCCAGGCGAGTAACGCAGCAAACGGTCTGTGCTTGGAACCTTTCCTGGGAGCCCAGTAGTAGTTATTGAAGCGCCATTGCAGGTTTAATGAAACCCTTGGAGCTTGACATTGTCGATGGAACACAATAATTGCATCGGGATTTATTACACCAGGCCCAATGTCGACTTCTGTCCAGGGGAGTAACGCTGCAAACGGTCTGTTTTGGAACCTTTCCTGGGAGCCCAGTAGTAGTTTCCGATGCACCAGTGCAGGTTTACAAATTCTCATTGGATATAAAACACAGAAATTGCATGGTGATTGATACAACACGTACTATGACGACTTCTGTCCAGGCGAGTAACGCAGCAAACGGTCTGTGCTTGGAACCTTTCCTGGGAGCCCAGTAGTAGTTATTGATGCGCCACTGCAGGTTTACTGTAACCCTTGGAGCTTCACATTGTCGATGGAACACAATAATTGCATCGGGATTTATTACACCAGGCACAATGTCGACTTCTGTCCAGGGGAGTAACGTTGCAAACGGTCTGTTTTGGAACCTTTCCTGGGAGCCCAGTAGTAGTTTCCGATGCACCAGTGCAGGTTTACAAATTCTCATTGGATATAAAACACAGAAATTGCATGGTGATTGATACAACACGTACTATGACGACTTCTGTCCAGGCGAGTAACGCAGCAAACGGTCTGTGCTTGGAACCTTTCCTGGGAGCCCAGTAGTAGTTATTGATGCGCCACTGCAGGTTTACTGTAACCCTTGGAGCTTCACATTGTCGATGGAACACAATAATTGCATCGGGATTTATTACACCAGGCACAATGTCGACATCTGTCCAGGGGAGTAACGCTGCAAACGGTCTGTTTTGGAACCTTTCCTGGGAGCCCAGTAGTAGTTTCCGATGCACCAGTGCAGGTTTACAAATTCTCATTGGATATAAAACACAGAAATTGCATGGTGATTGATACAACACGTAGTATGACGACTTCTGTCCAGGCGAGTAACGCAGCAAATGGTCTGTGCTTGGAACCTTTCCTGGGAGCCCAGTAGTAGTTATTGATTCGCCACTGCAGGTTTACTGTAACCCTTGGAGCTTCACATTGTCGATGGAATACAATAACTGCATCGGGATTTATTACACCAGGCACAATGTCGACTTCTGTCCAGGGGAGTAACGTTGCAAACGGTCTGTTTTGGAACCTTTCCTGGGAGCCCAGTAGTAGTTTCCGATGCACCACTGCAGGTTCACAAATTCTCATTGGATATAAAACACAGAAATTGCATGGTGATTGATACAACACGTACTATGACGACTTCTGTCCAGGCGAGTAACGCAGCAAACGGTCTGTGCTTGGAACCTTTCCTGGGAGCCCAGTAGTAGTTATTGATGCGCCACTGCAGGTTTACTGTAACCCTTGGAGCTTCACATTGTCGATGGAACACAATAATTGCATCGGGATTTATTACACCAGGCACAATGTCGACTTCTGTCCAGGGGAGTAACGTTGCAAACGGTCTGTTTTGGAACCTTTCCTGGGAGCCCAGTAGTAGTTTCCGATGCACCACTGCAGGTTTACATATTCTCATTGGATATAAAACACAGAAATTGCATGGTGATTGATACAACACGTACTATGACGACTTCTGTCCAGGCGAGTAACGCAGCAAACGGTCTGTGCTTGGAACCTTTCCTGGGAGCCCAGTAGTAGTTGTTGATGCGCCACTGCAGGTTTACTGTAACCCTTGGAGCTTCACATTGTCGATGGAACACAATAATTGCATCGGGATTTATTACACCAGGCACAATGTCGACTTCCGTCCGGGGGAGTAACGCTGCAAACGGTCTGTTTTGGAACCTTTCCTGGGAGCCCAGTAGTAGTTTCCGATGCACCACTGCAGGTTTACAAATTCTCATTGGATATAAAACACAGAAATTGCATGGTGATTGATACAACACGTACTATGACGACTTCTGTCCAGGCGAGTAACGCAGCAAACGGTCTGTGCTTGGAACCTTTCCTGGGAGCCCAGTAGTAGTTATTGATGCGCCACTGCAGGTTTACTGTAACCCTTGGAGCTTCACATTGTCGATGGAACACAATAATTGCATCGGGATTTATTACACCAGGCACAATGTCGACTTCTGTCCAGGGGAGTAACGTTGCAAACGGTCTGTTTTGGAACCTTTCCTGGGAGCCCAGTAGTAGTTTCCGATGCACCACTGCAGGTTTACAAATTCTCATTGGATATAAAACACAGAAATTGCATGGTGATTGATACAACACGTACTATGACGACTTCTGTCCAGGCGAGTAACGCAGCAAACGGTCTGTGCTTGGAACCTTTCCTGGGAGCCCAGTAGTAGTTATTGATGCGCCACAGCAGGTTTACTGTAACCCTTGGAGCTTCACATTTTCGATGGAACACAATAATTGCATCGGGATTTATTACACCAGGCACAATGTCGACATCTGTCCAGGGGAGTAACGCTGCAAACGGTCTGTTTTGGAACCTTTCCTGGGAGCCCAGTAGTAGTCTCCGATGCACCAGTGCAGGTTTACAAATTCTCATTGGATATAAAACACAGAAATTGCATGGTGATTGATACAACACGTAGTATGACGACTTCTGTCCAGGCGAGTAACGCAGCAAATGGTCTGTGCTTGGAACCTTTCCTGGGAGCCCAGTAGTAGTTATTGATTCGCCACTGCAGGTTTACTGTAACCCTTGGAGCTTCACATTGTCGATGGAACACAATAATTGCATCGGGATTTATTACACCAGGCACAATGTCGACTTCTGTCCAGGGGAGTAACGTTGCAAACGGTCTGTTTTGGAACCTTTCCTGGGAGCCCAGTAGTAGTTTCCGATGCACCACTGCAGGTTCACAAATTCTCATTGGATATAAAACACAGAAATTGCATGGTGATTGATACAACACGTACTATGACGACTTCTGTCCAGGCGAGTAACGCAGCAAACGGTCTGTGCTTGGAACCTTTCCTGGGAGCCCAGTAGTAGTTATTGATGCGCCACTGCAGGTTTACTGTAACCCTTGGAGCTTCACATTGTCGATGGAACACAATAATTGCATCGGGATTTATTACACCAGGCACAATGTCGACTTCTGTCCAGGGGAGTAACGCTGCAAACGGTCTGTTTTGGAACCTTTCCTGGGAGCCCAGTAGTAGTTATTGATGCGCCACTGCAGGTTTACTGTAACCCTTGGAGCTTCACATTGTCGATGGAACACAATAATTGCATCGGGATTTATTACACCAGGCACAATGTCGACTTCTGTCCAGGGGAGTAACGCTGCAAACGGTCTGTTTTGGAACCTTTCCTGGGAGCCCAGTAGTAGTTTCCGATGCACCAGTGCAGGTTTACAAATTCTCATTGGATATAAAACACAGAAATTGCATGGTGATTGATACAACACGTACTTGAACGACTTCTGTCCAGGCGAGTAACGCAGCAAACGGTCTGTGCTTGGAACCTTTCCTGGGAGCCCAGTAGTAGTTATTGATGCGCCACTGCAGGTTTACTGTAACCCTTGGAGCTTTACATTGTCGATGGAACACAATAATTGCATCGGGATTTATTACACCAGGCACAATGTCGACTTCTGTCCAGGGGAGTAACGCTGCAAACGGTCTGTTTTGGAACCTTTCCTGGGAGCCCAGTAGCAGTTTCCGATGCACCAGTGCAGGTTTACAAATTCTCATTGGATATAAAACACAGAAATTGCATGGTGATTGATACAACACGTACTATGATGACTTCTGTCCAGGCGAGTAACGCAGCAAACGGTCTGTGCTTGGAACCTTTCCTGGGAGCCCAGTAGTAGTTATTGATGCGCCACTGCAGGTTTACTGTAACCCTTGGAGCTTCACATTGTCGATGGAATACAATAATTGCATCGGGATTTATTACACCAGGCACAATGTCGACTTCTGTCCAGGGGAGTAACGCTGCAAACGGTCTGTTTTGGAACCTTTCCTGGGAGCCCAGTAGTAGTTTCCGATGCACCAGTGCAGGTTTACAAATTCTCATTGGATATAAAACACAGAAATTGCATGGTGATTGATACAACACGTACTATGACGACTTCTGTCCAGGCGAGTAACGCAGCAAACGGTCTGTGCTTGGAACCTTTCCTGGGAGCCCAGTAGTAGTTATTGATGCGCCACTGCAGGTTTACTGTAACCCTTGGAGCTTCACATTGTCGATGGAACACAATAATTGCATCGGGATTTATTACACCAGGCACAATGTCGACTTCCGTCCAGGGGAGTAACGCTGCCAACGGTCTGTTTTGGAACCTTTCCTGGGAGCCCAGTAGTAGTTTCCGATGCACCAGTGCAGGTTTACAAATTCTCATTGGAAATAAAACACAGAAATTGCATGGTGATTGATACAACACGTACTATGACGACTTCTGTCCAGGCGAGTAACGCAGCAAACGGTCTATGCTTGGAACCTTTCCTGGGAGCCCAGTAGTAGTTATTGATGCGCCACTGCAGGTTTACTGTAACCCTTGGAGCTTCACATTGTCGATGGAACACAATAATTGCATCGGGATTTATTACACCAGGCACAATGTCGACTTCCGTCCAGGGGAGTAACGCTGCAAACGGTTTGTATTGGAACCTTTCCTGGGAGCCCAGTAGTAGTTTCCGATGCACCAGTGCAGGTTTACAAATTCTCATTGGATATAAAACACAGAAATTGCATGGTGATTGATACAACACGTACTATGACGACTTCTGTCCAGGCGAGTAACGCAGCAAACGGTCTGTGCTTGGAACCTTTCCTGAGAGCCCAGTAGTAGTTATTGATTCGCCACTGCAGGTTTACTGTAACCCTTGGAGCTTCACATTGTCGATGGAACACAATAATTGCATCGGGATTTATTACACCAGGCACAATGTCGACTTCTGTCCAGGGGAGTAACGCTGCAAACGGTCTGTTTTGGAACCTTTCCTGGGAGCCCAGTAGTAGTTTCCGATGCACCAGTGCAGGTTTACAAATTCTCATTGGATATAAAACACAGAAATTGCATGGTGATTGATACAACACGTACTTGAACGACTTCTGTCCAGGCGAGTAACGCAGCAAACGGTCTGTGCTTGGAACCTTTCCTGGGAGCCCAGTAGTAGTTATTGATGCGCCACTGCAGGTTTACTGTAACCCTTGGAGCTTCACATTGTCGATGGAACACAATAATTGCATCGGGATTTATTACACCAGGCACAATGTCGACTTCTGTCCAGGGGAGTAACGCTGCAAACGGTCTGTTTTGGAACCTTTCCTGGGAGCCCAGTAGCAGTTTCCGATGCACCAGTGCAGGTTTACAAATTCTCATTGGATATAAAACACAGAAATTGCATGGTGATTGATACAACACGTACTATGACGACTTCTGTCCAGGCGAGTAACGCAGCAAACGGTCTGTGCTTGGAACCTTTCCTGGGAGCCCAGTAGTAGTTATTGATGCGCCACTGCAGGTTTACTGTAACCCTTGGAGCTTCACATTGTCGATGGAATACAATAATTGCATCGGGATTTATTACACCAGGCACAATGTCGACTTCTGTCCAGGGGAGTAACGCTGCAAACGGTCTGTTTTGGAACCTTTCCTGGGAGCCCAGTAGTAGTTTCCGATGCACCAGTGGAGGTTTACAAATTCTCATTGGATATAAAACACAGAAATTGCATGGTGATTGATACAACACGTACTATGACGACTTCTGTCCAGGCGAGTAACGCAGCAAACGGTCTGTGCTTGGAACCTTTCCTGGGAGCCTAGTAGTAGTTATTGATGCGCCACTGCAGGTTTACTGTAACCCTTGGAGCTTCAGATTGTCGATGGAACACAATAATTGCATCGGGATTTATTACACCAGGCACAATGTCGACTTCCGTCCAGGGGAGTAACGCTGCAAATGGTCTATTTTGGAACCTTTCCTGGGAGCCCAGTAGTAGTTTCCGATGCACCAGTGCAGGTTTACAAATTCTCATTGGATATAAAACACAGAAATTGCATGGTGATTGATACAACACGTACTATGACGACTTCTGTCCAGGCGAGTAACGCAGCAAACGGTCTGTGCTTGGAACCTTTCCTGGGAGCCCAGTAGTAGTTATTGATGCGCCACTGCAGGTTTACTGTAACCCTTGGAGCTTCACATTGTCGATGGAACACAATAATTGCATCGGGATTTATTACACCAGGCACAATGTCTACTTCCGTCCAGGGGAGTAACGCTGCAAACGGTCTGTTTTGGAACCTTTCCTGGGAGCTCAGTAGTAGTTTCCGATGAACCAGTGCAGGTTTACAAATTCTCATTGGAAATAAAACACAGAAATTGCATGGTTATTGATACAACACGTACTATGACGACTTCTGTCCAGGCGAGTAACGCAGCAAACGGTCTGTGCTTGGAACCTTTCCTGGGAGCCCAGTAGTAGTTATTGATGCGCCACTGCAGGTTTACTGTAACCCTTGGAGCTTCACATTGTCGATGGAACACAATAATTGCATCGGGATTTATTACACCAGGCACAATGTCGACTTCTGTCCAGGGGAGTAACGCTGCAAACGGTTTGTTTTGGAACCTTTCCTGGGAGCCCAGTAGTAGTTTCCGATGCACCAGTGCAGGTTTACAAATTCTCATTGGATATAAAACACAGAAATTGCATGGTGATTGATACAACACGTACTATGACGACTTCTGTCCAGGCGAGTAACGCAGCAAACGGTCTGTGCTTGGAACCTTTTCCTGGGAGCCCAGTAGTAGTTATTGATGCGCCACTGCAGGTTTACTGTAACCCTTGGAGCTTCACATTGTCGATGGAACACAATAATTGCATCGGGATTTATTACACCAGGCACAATGTCGACTTCCGTCCAGGGGAGTAACGCTGCAAACGGTCTGTTTTGGAACCTTTCCTGGGAGCCCAGTAGTAGTTTCCGATGCACCAGTGCAGGTTTACAAATTCTCATTGGATATAAAACACAGAAATTGCATGGTGATTAATACAACACGTACTATGACGACTTCTGTCCAGGCGAGTAACGCAGCAAACGGTCTGTGCTTGGAACCTTTCCTGGGAGCCCAGTAGTAGTTATTGATGCGCCACTGCAGGTTTACTGTAACCCTTGGAGCTTCACATTGTCGATGGAACACAATAATTGCATCGGGATTTATTACACCAGGCACAATGTCGACTTCCGTCCAGGGGAGTAACGCTGCAAACGGACTGTTTTGGAACCTTTCCTGGGAGCCCAGTAGTAGTTTCCTATGCACCACTGGAGGTTTACAAATTCTCATTGGATATAAAACACAGAAATTGCATGGTGATTGATACAACACGTACTATGACGACTTCTGTCCAGGCGAGTAACGCAGCAAACGGTCTGTGCTTGGAACCTTTCCTGGGAGCCCAGTAGTAGTTATTGATGCGCCACTGCAGATTTAATGTAACCCTTGGAGCTTCACATTGTCGATGGAACACAATAATTGCATCGGGATTTATTACACCAGGCACAATGTCGACTTCTGTCCATGGGAGTAACGCTGCAAACGGTCTGTGCTTGGAACCTTTCCTGGGAGCCCAGTAGTAGTTATTGATGCGCCACTGCAGGTTTACTGTAACCCTTGGAGCTTCACATTGTCGATGGAACACAATAATTGCATCGGGATTTATTACACCAGGCACAATGTCGACTTCCGTCCAGGGGAGTAACGCTGCAAATGGTCTATTTTGGAACCTTTCCTGGGAGCCCAGTAGTAGTTTCCGATGCACCAGTGCAGGTTTACAAATTCTCATTGGATATAAAACACAGAAATTGCATGGTGATTGATACAACACGTACTATGACGACTTCTGTCCAGGCGAGTAACGCAGCAAACGGTCTGTGCTTGGAACCTTTCCTGGGAGCCCAGTAGTAGTTATTGATGCGCCACTGCAGGTTTACTGTAACCCTTGGAGCTTCACATTGTCGATGGAACACAATAATTGCATCGGGATTTATTACACCAGGCACAATGTCTACTTCCGTCCAGGGGAGTAACGCTGCAAACGGTCTGTTTTGGAACCTTTCCTGGGAGCTCAGTAGTAGTTTCCGATGCACCAGTGCAGGTTTACAAATTCTCATTGGAAATAAAACACAGAAATTGCATGGTTATTGATACAACACGTACTATGACGACTTCTGTCCAGGCGAGTAACGCAGCAAACGGTCTGTGCTTGGAACCTTTCCTGGGAGCCCAGTAGTAGTTATTGATGCGCCACTGCAGGTTTACTGTAACCCTTGGAGCTTCACATTGTCGATGGAACACAATAATTGCATCGGGATTTATTACACCAGGCACAATGTCGACTTCTGTCCAGGGGAGTAACGCTGCAAACGGTTTGTTTTGGAACCTTTCCTGGGAGCCCAGTAGTAGTTTCCGATGCACCAGTGCAGGTTTACAAATTCTCATTGGATATAAAACACAGAAATTGCATGGTGATTGATACAACACGTACTATGACGACTTCTGTCCAGGCGAGTAACGCAGCAAACGGTCTGTGCTTGGAACCTTTCCTGGGAGCCCAGTAGTAGTTATTGATGCGCCACTGCAGGTTTACTGTAACCCTTGGAGCTTCACATTGTCGATGGAACACAATAATTGCATCGGGATTTATTACACCAGGCACAATGTCGACTTCCGTCCAGGGGAGTAACGCTGCAAACGGTCTGTTTTGGAACCTTTCCTGGGAGCCCAGTAGTAGTTTCCGATGCACCAGTGCAGGTTTACAAATTCTCATTGGATATAAAACACAGAAATTGCATGGTGATTAATACAACACGTACTATGACGACTTCTGTCCAGGCGAGTAACGCAGCAAACGGTCTGTGCTTGGAACCTTTCCTGGGAGCCCAGTAGTAGTTATTGATGCGCCACTGCAGGTTTACTGTAACCCTTGGAGCTTCACATTGTCGATGGAACACAATAATTGCATCGGGATTTATTACACCAGGCACAATGTCGACTTCCGTCCAGGGGAGTAACGCTGCAAACGGTCTGTTTTGGAACCTTTCCTGGGAGCCCAGTAGTAGTTTCCTATGCACCACTGCAGGTTTACAAATTCTCATTGGATATAAAACACAGAAATTGCATGGTGATTGATACAACACGTACTATGACGACTTCTGTCCAGGCGAGTAACGCAGCAAACGGTCTGTGCTTGGAACCTTTCCTGGGAGCCCAGTAGTAGTTATTGATGCGCCACTGCAGATTTAATGTAACCCTTGGAGCTTCACATTGTCGATGGAACACAACAATTGCATCGGGATTTATTACACCAGGCACAATGTCGACTTCTGTCCATGGGAGTAACGCTGCAAACGGTCTGTGCTTGGAACCTTTCCTGGGAGCCCAGTAGTAGTTATTGATGCGCCACTGCAGGTTTACTGTAACCCTTGGAGCTTCACATTGTCGATGGAACAGAATAATTGCATCGGGATTTATTACACCAGGCACAATGTCGACTTCTGTCCAGTGGAGTAACGCTGCAAACGGTCTGTTTTGGAACCTTTCCTGGGAGCCCAGTAGTAGTTTCCGATGCACCAGTGCAGGTTTACAAATTCTCATTGGATATAAAACACAGAAATTGCATGGTGATTGATACAACACGTACTATGACGACTTCTGTCCAGGCGAGTAACGCAGCAAACGGTCTGTGCTTGGAACCTTTCCTGGGAGCCCAGTAGTAGTTATTGATGCGCCACTGCAGGTTTACTGTAACCCTTGGAGCTTCACATTGTCGATGGAACACAATAATTGCATCGGGATTTATTACACCAGGCACAATGTCGACTTCTGTCCAGGGGAGTAACGCTGCAAACGGTCTGTTTTGGAACCTTTCCTGGGAGCCCAGTAGTAGCTTCCGATGCACCAGTGCAGGTTTACAAATTCTCATTGGATATAAAACACAGACTTTGCATGGTGATTGATACAACATGTACTATGAAGACTTCTGTCCAGGCGAGTAACGCAGCAAACGGTCTGTGCTTGGAACCTTTCCTGGGAGCCCAGTAGTAGTTATTGATGCGCCACTGCAGGTTTACTGTAACCCTTGAAGCTTCACATTGTCGATGGAACACAATAATTGCATCGGGATTTATTACACCAGGCACAATGTCGACTTCTGTCCAGGGGAGTAACGCTGCAAACGGTCTGTTTTGGAACCTTTCCTGGGAGCTCAGTAGTAGTTTCCGATGCACCACTGCAGGTTTACAAATTCTCATTGGATATAAAACACAGAAATTGCATGGTGATTGATACAACACGTACTATGACGACTTCTGTCCAGGCGAGTAACGCAGCAAACGGTCTGTGCTTGGAACCTTTCCTGGGAGCCCAGTAGTAGTTATTGATGCGCCACTGCAGGTTTACTGTAACCCTTGGAGCTTCACATTGTCGATGGAACACAATAATTGCATCGGGATTTATTACACCAGGCACAATGTCGACTTCTGTCCAGGGGAGTAACGCTGCAAACGGTCTGTTTTGGAACCTTTCCTGGGAGCCCAGTAGTAGTTATTGATGCGCCACTGCAGGTTTACTGTAACCCTTGGAGCTTCACATTGTCGATGGAACACAATAATTGCATCGGGATTTATTACACCAGGCACAATGTCGACTTCTGTCCAGTGGAGTAACGCTGCAAACGGTCTGTTTTGGAACCTTTCCTGGGAGCCCAGTAGTAGTTTCCGATGCACCAGTGCAGGTTTACAAATTCTCATTGGATATAAAACACAGAAATTGCATGGTGATTTATACAACACGTACTATGACGACTTCTGTCCAGGCGAGTAACGCAGCAAACGGTCTGTGCTTGGAACCTTTCCTGGGAGCCCAGTAGTAGTTATTGATACGCCACTGCAGGTTTACTGTAACCCTTGGAGTTTCACATTGTCGATGGAACACAATAATTGCATCGGGATTTATTACACCAGGCACAATGTCGACTTCTGTCCAGGGGAGTAACGCTGCAAACGGTCTGTTTTGGAACCTTTCCTGGGAGCCCAGTAGTAGTTTCCGATGCACCACTGCAGGTTTACAAATTCTCATTGGATATAAAACACAGAATTTGCATGGTGATTGATACAACACGTACTATGACGACTTCTGTCCAGGCGAGTAACGCAGCAAACGGTCTGTGCTTGGAACCTTTCCTGGGAGCCCAGTAGTAGTTATTGATGCGTCACTGCAGGTTTACTGTAACCCTTGGAGCTTCACATTGTCGATGGAACACAATAATTGCATCGGGATTTATTACACCAGGCACAATGTCGACTTCTGTCCAGGGGAGTAACGCTGCAAACGGTCTGTTTTGGAACCTTTCCTGGGAGCCCAGTAGCAGTTCCCGATGCACCAGTGCAGGTTTACAAATTCTCATTGGATATAAAACACAGAAATTGCATGGTGATTGATACAACACGTACTATGACGACTTCTGTCCAGGCGAGTAACGCAGCAAACGGTCTGTGCTTGGAACCTTTCCTGGGAGCCCAGTAGTAGTTATTGATGCGCCACTGCAGGTTTACTGTAACCCTTGGAGCTTCACATATTCGATGGAACACAATAATTGCATCGGGATTTATTACACCAGGCACAATGTCGACTTCTGTCCAGGGGAGTAACGCTGCAAACGGTCTGTTTTGGAACCTTTCCTGGGAGCCGAGTAGTAGTTTCCGATGCACCAGTGCAGGTTTACAAATTCTCATTGGATATAAAACACAGAAATTGCATGGTGATTGATACAACACGTACTTGAACGACTTCTGTCCAGGCGAGTAACGCAGCAAACGGTCTGTGCTTGGAACCTTTCCTGGGAGCCCAGTAGTAGTTATTGATGCGCCACTGCAGGTTTACTGTAACCCTTGGAGCTTCACATTGTCGATGGAACACAATAATTGCATCGGGATTTATTACACCAGGCACAATGTCGACTTCTGTCCAGGGGAGTAACGCTGCAAACGGTCTGTTTTGGAACCTTTCCTGGGAGCCCAGTAGTAGTTATTGATGCGCCACTGCAGGTTTACTGTAACCCTTGGAGCTTCACATTGTCGATGGAACACAATAATTGCATCGGGATTTATTACACCAGGCACAATGTCGACTTCTGTCCAGTGGAGTAACGCTGCAAACGGTCTGTTTTGGAACCTTTCCTGGGAGCCCAGTAGTAGTTTCCGATGCACCAGTGCAGGTTTACAAATTCTCATTGGATATAAAACACAGAAATTGCATGGTGATTGATACAACACGTACTATGACGACTTCTGTCCAGGCGAGTAACGCAGCAAACGGTCTGTGCTTGGAACCTTTCCTGGGAGCCCAGTAGTAGTTATTGATACGCCACTGCAGGTTTACTGTAACCCTTGGAGCTTCACATTGTCGATGGAACACAATAATTGCATCGGGATTTATTACACCAGGCACAATGTCGACTTCTGTCCAGGGGAGTAACGCTGCAAACGGTCTGTTTTGGAACCTTTCCTGGGAGCCCAGTAGTAGTTTCCGATGCACCACTGCAGGTTTACAAATTCTCATTGGATATAAAACACAGAATTTGCATGGTGATTGATACAACACGTACTATGACGACTTCTGTCCAGGCGAGTAACGCAGCAAACGGTCTGTGCTTGGAACCTTTCCTGGGAGCCCAGTAGTAGTTATTGATGCGCCACTGCAGGTTTACTGTAACCCTTGGAGCTTCACATTGTCGATGGAACACAATAATTGCATCGGGATTTATTACACCAGGCACAATGTCGACTTCTGTCCAGGGGAGTAACGCTGCAAACGGTCTGTTTTGGAACCTTTCCTGGGAGCCCAGTAGCAGTTCCCGATGCACCAGTGCAGGTTTACAAATTCTCATTGGATATAAAACACAGAAATTGCATGGTGATTGATACAACACGTACTATGACGACTTCTGTCCAGGCGAGTAACGCAGCAAACGGTCTGTGCTTGGAACCTTTCCTGGGAGCCCAGTAGTAGTTATTGATGCGCCACTGCAGGTTTACTGTAACCCTTGGAGCTTCACATATTCGATGGAACACAATAATTGCATCGGGATTTATTACACCAGGCACAATGTCGACTTCTGTCCAGGGGAGTAACGCTGCAAACGGTCTGTTTTGGAACCTTTCCTGGGAGCCGAGTAGTAGTTTCCGATGCACCAGTGCAGGTTTACAAATTCTCATTGGATATAAAACACAGAAATTGCATGGTGATTGATACAACACGTACTTGAACGACTTCTGTCCAGGCGAGTATCGCAGCAAACGGTCTGTGCTTGGAACCTTTCCTGGGAGCCCAGTAGTAGTTATTGATGCGCCACTGCAGGTTTACTGTAACCCTTGGAGCTTCACATTGTCGATGGAACACAATAATTGCATCGGGATTTATTACACCAGGCACAATGTCGACTTCGGTCCAGGGGAGTAACGCTGCAAACGGTCTGTTTTTGAACCTTTCCTGGGAGCCCAGTAGCAGTTTCCGATGCACCAGTGCAGGTTTACAAATTCTCATTGGATATAAAACACAGAAATTGCATGGTGATTGATACAACATGTACAATGACGACTTCTGTCCAGGCGAGTAACGCAGCAAACGGTCTGTGCTTGGAACCTTTCCTGAGAGCCCAGTAGTAGTTATTGATGCGCCACTGCAGGTTTACTGTAACCCTTGGAGCTTCACATTGTCGATGGAACACAATAATTGCATCGGGATTTATTACACCAGGCACAATGTCGACTTCTGTCCAGGGGAGTAACGCTGCAAACGGTCTGTTTTGGAACCTTTCCTGGGAGCCCAGTAGTAGTTTCCGATGCACCAGTGCAGGTTTACAAATTCTCATTGGATATAAAACACAGAAATTGCATGGTGATTGATACAACGCGTACTATGACGACTTCTGTCCAGGCGAGTAACGCAGCAAACGGTCTGTGCTTGGAACCTTTCCTGGGAGCCTAGTAGTAGTTATTGATGCGCCACTGCAGGTTTACTGTAACCCTTGGAGCTTCACATTGTCGATGGAACACAATAATTGCATCGGGATTTATTACACCAGGCACAATGTCGAGTTCTGTCCAGGGGAGTAACGCTGCAAACGGTCTGTTTTGGAACCTTTCCTGGGAGCCCAGTAGTAGTTTCCGATGCACCAGTGCAGGTTTACAAATTCTCATTGGATATAAAACACAGAAATTGCATGGTGATTGATACAACACGTACTATGACGACTTCTGTCCAGGCGAGTAACGCAGCAAACGGTCTGTGCTTGGAACCTTTCCTGGGAGCCCAGTAGTAGTTATTGATGCGCCACTGCAGGTTTACTGTAACCCTTGGAGCTTCACATTGTCGATGGAACACAATAATTGCATCGGGATTT
Organism: Schistocerca serialis cubense; assembly: GCF_023864345.2. Lineage (NCBI taxonomy): Eukaryota > Metazoa > Arthropoda > Insecta > Orthoptera > Acrididae > Schistocerca > Schistocerca serialis. Next base: position 33,341,645 of record NC_064645.1, on the reverse strand, counting down.
ATTACACCAGGCACAATGTCGACTTCTGTCCAGGGGAGTAACGCTGCAAACGGTCTGTTTTGGAACCTTTCCTGGGAGCCCAGTAGCAGTTTCCGATGCACCAGTGCAGGTTTACAAATTCTCATTGGATATAAAACACAGAAATTGCATGGTGATTGATACAACACGTACTATGACGACTTCTGTCCAGGCGAGTAACGCAGCAAACGGTCTGTGCTTGGAACCTTTCCTGGGAGCCCAGTAGTAGTTATTGATGCGCCACTGCAGGTTTACTGTAACCCTTGGAGCTTCACATTGTCGATGGAACACAATAATTGCATCGGGATTTATTACACCAGGCACAATGTCGACTTCTGTCCAGGGGAGTAACGCTGCAAACGGTCTGTTTTGGAACCTTTCCTGGGAGCCCAGTAGTAGTTTCCGATGCACCAGTGCAGGTTTACAAATTCTCATTGGATATAAAACACAGAAATTGCATGGTGATTGATACAACACGTACTTGAACGACTTCTGTCCAGGCGAGTAACGCAGCAGGTCTGTGCTTGGAACCTTTCCTGGGAGCCCAGTAGTAGTTATTGATGCGCCACTGCAGGTTTACTGTAACCCTTGGAGCTTCACATTGTCGATGGAACACAATAATTGCATCGGGATTTATTACACCAGGCACAATGTCGACTTCTGTCCAGGGGAGTAACGCTGCAAACGGTCTGTTTTGGAACCTTACCTGGGAGCCCAGTAGCAGTTTCCGATGCACCAGTGCAGGTTTACAAATTCTCATTGGATATAAAACACAGAAATTGCATGGTGATTGATACAACACGTACTATGACGACTTCTGTCCAGGCGAGTAACGCAGCAAACGGTCTGTGCTTGGAACCTTTCCTGGGAGCCCAGTAGTAGTTATTGATGCGCCACTGCAGGTTTACTGTAACCCTTGGAGCTTCACATTGTCGATGGAACACAATAATTGCATCGGGATTTATTACACCAGGCACAATGTCGACTTCTGTCCAGGGGAGTAACGCTGCAAACGGTCTGTTTTGGAACCTTTCCTGGGAGCCCAGTAGTAGTTTCCGATGCACCAGTGCAGGTTTACAAATTCTCATTGGATATAAAACACAGAAATTGCATGGTGATTGATACAACACGTACTATGACGACTTCTGTCCAGGCGAGTAACGCAGCAAACGGTCTGTGCTTGGAACCTTTCCTGGGAGCCCAGTAGTAGTTATTGATGCGCCACTGCAGGTTTACTGTAACCCTTGGAGCTTCACATTGTCGATGGAACACAATAATTGCATCGGGATTTATTACACCAGGCACAATGTCGACTTCTGTCCAGGGGAGTAACGCTGCAAACGGTCTGTTTTGGAACCTTTCCTGGGAGCCCAGTAGCAGTTTCCGATGCACCAGTGCAGGTTTACAAATTCTCATTGGATATAAAACACAGAAATTGCATGGTGATTGATACAACACGTACTATGACGACTTCTGTCCAGGCGAGTAACGCAGCAAACGGTCTGTGCTTGGAACCTTTCCTGGGAGCCTAGTAGTAGTTATTGATGCGCCACTGCAGGTTTACTGTAACCCTTGGAGCTTCACATTGTCGATGGAACACAATAATTGCATCGGGATTTATTACACCAGGCACAAGGTCGACTTCTGTCCAGGGGAGTAACGCTGCAAACGGTCTGTATTGGAACCTTTCCTGGGAGCCCAGTAGTAGTTTCCGATGCACCACTGCAGGTTTACAAATTCTCATTGGATATAAAACACAGAAATTGCATGGTGATTGATACAACACGTACTATGACGACTTCTGTCCAGGCGAGTATCGCAGCAAACGGTCTGTTGGTGGAACCTTTCCTGGGAGCCCAGTAGTAGTTATTGATGCGCCACTGCAGGTTTACTGTAACCCTTGGAGCTTCACATTGTCGATGGAACACAATAATTGCATCGGGATTTATTACACCAGGCACAATGTGGACTTCTGTCCAGGGGAGTAACGCTGCAAACGGTCTGTTTTGGAACCTTTCCTGGGAGCCCAGTAGTAGTTATTGATGCGCCACTGCAGGTTTACTGTAACCCTTGGAGCTTCACATTGTCGATGGAACACAATAATTGCATCGGGATTTATTACACCAGGCACTATGTCGACTTCTGTCCAGGGGAGTAACGCTGCAAACGGTCTGTTTTGGAACCTTTCCTTGGAGCCCAGTAGTAGTTTCCGATGCACCAGTGCAGGTTTACAAATTCTCATTGGATATAAAACACAGAAATTGCATGGTGATTGATACAACACGTACTATGACGACTTCTGTCCAGGCGAGTATCGCAGCAAACGGTCTGTGCTTGGAACCTTTCCTGGGAGCCCAGTAGTAGTTATTGATGCGCCACTGCAGGTTTACTGTAACCCTTGGAGCTTCACATTGTCGATGGAACACAATAATTGCATCGGGATTTATTACACCAGGCACAATGTCGACTTCTGTCCAGGGGAATAACGCTGCAAACGGTCTGTTTTGGAACCTTTCCTGGGAGCCCAGTAGTAGTTATTGATGCGCCACTGCAGGTTTACTGTAACCCTTGGAGCTTCACATTGTCGATGGAACACAATAATTGCATCGGGATTTATTACACCAGGCACAATGTCGACTTCTGTCCAGGGGAGTAACGCTGCAAACGGTCTGTTTTGGAACCTTTCCTTCGAGCCCAGTAGTAGTTTCCGATGCACCAGTGCAGGTTTACAAATTCTCATTGGATATAAAACACAGAAATTGCATGGTGATTGATACAACACGTACTATGACGACTTCTGTCCAGGCGAGTAACGCAGCAAACGGTCTGTGCTTGGAACCTTTCCTGGGAGCCCATTAGTAGTTATTGATGCGCCACTGCAGGTTTACTGTAACCCTTGGAGCTTCACATTGTCGATGGAACACAATAATTGCATCGGGATTTATTACACCAGGCACAATGTCGACTTCTGTCCAGGGGAGTAACGCTGCAAACGGTCTGTTTTGGAACCTTTCCTGGGAGCCCAGTAGTAGTTTCCGATGCACCACTGCAGGTTTACAAATTCTCATTGGATATAAAACACAGAAATTGCATGGTGATTGATACAAGTCTTTGGTGTGACGTCATAAGCGCGTGACGGCGTGTGAGATCGCTCTCTAAGTTTTCATCTATTTTTAGGTTTCAGATATATATTTTAACTGTTTTTGTGATAATATTTACTATATAAGTGACTTATTAGTGGTTTCTTCATTCACCTCTGCATTTCTTGTGTTGTGGCCTGATATTTGTGAGTGTTTCGTATCGAGCAACTTAATCTCTTACCCGTGTTTACATTCCGCGCTGACCAGTTGCAGCTGTAGCGGCGCATCGAAAGCTAAGTACTAATTAATTGTTCGTGTATAGTAGTTTATTTAGGGACTTTAGTAGTCTTCAACCGGTGTTCTTGGTGTTTTCCGGTGAAATAACTTCAGAAGAAATTTTTGCGAACTGCTTTCAGTTTCGTTATAGTCATTAGACGTTTGATTTTCTTTCTGTATTACTATTATTTATATTCTCATTTGTTGTTGATTAATACTGTCAATAATAGTAGTTACTTCCCTTGTAGAGCAAGTTTGTGATAATTGTAATCAGTTTTTAACATCTTCTTATTGTAGTAGCGGAACTTAGATAAAGTTGTTTTCTTGTTTCAATAATTGTAAAATTTTACCATGAGTGAGAAGTGTGGGCTTTGCCGTAGGTTCGTGAGTAGTGGATTACGGTGTGAGACTTGTTCGAAGTATTTTCACTGGGGGGAATGCAGTGGGGAAGCCAGTGGGCATTCTGGTGAGATCCTCTCCTGGAACTGAAGGTTATGTAGCAAGAGTAAGTTGATAGAGGAGCAGGAGCGTAAGATCTGTGCCCTTCAGGTGCAGTTGAAAAACGCACAGGAGGAGCTAGATAGGATGAGGAGGGAGAAGGGGGTTGGGGAATGGGAGCTGGCTGTTGGCAAGAGATCTGCTAGGAGAAGGAGATTTTCAGACAGTTTTACTATTGGTGTTTGTAATAGATATGACCAACTGTCAGAGTCAAGTGGAGAGGAATCTCTAGTAGCTGTAGATGTAGGAAGTATGCAGCAGACCTCAGCAGTTACGGTGGCTAGGACAGTTGCAAAGTCTAAGAGAAAGAAGAAGGTTCTGCTGTTAGGTAGTTCTCATGGTAGAGGTGTAGGCCAGCATTTGCAGGAAGTTTTGGGGAGTGAGTACCAGGTCACCAGCATTGTGAAGCCTAATGCAGGATTGGCTCAGGTGACTTTTAACATAGGGGGGTTATGTAGGGATTTTACTAAAGAGGATCAGGTAGTGATTGTGGGTGGGGCTGGTAATAGTATTGATAGGGATTGGGAGTATGACATAGATGGTGACCTGGAAAAGATGGCCACTCAGACTGGCAACACGAATGTGCATTTCGTGGAACTGTTTCAGCGTCACGATCGGCCTCATCTTAATACAGCCGTCAGGCGTAATAACATGAGACTTGGGGGTGCGCTGATGACAGAAGGCATGGGTCACATTTCAGTGGTGTCGGTGGAGTCTATCAGTAGGACGGGTTTCACTAGACATGGCCTGCACCTCAACAGGTATGGGAAGGGGAGGTTGGCAAAACTTGTAGGTGACAGCATAGGTGGGGGTGGTGGGATCACTCATGGGAAAATTCCGGTAGTTGTGGGTGTTAGAGCTGTACCTTTTTTAGATTGAAGTCAGCTGATAGGTATTCCTGCTTAAGGGAAGTCTCTCTAGCAAAGAAGCCACTTTCTACAAAGCTTGGGTATCCGATTAATGAGAGAATTAGTATATTTCATCAAAATATACAAGGTATTAGAGATAAAGTTAGTGAACTGCTTATAGATGTTGACTCTGAAATTATTGGTATATCTGAACACTTCTTAAATAAGGAGATAATTCAGAGGCTTCCTTTACCAGGATACAGGTTGGCTGGCAGCTTTTCTAGGAGCTCTTTGCGGTGTGGGGGAGTAGCCATGTATGTGAAAAACGGTATCCCATTTGAGTCAATTGATGTTTCAAAGTACTGCACTGAAAAGGTGTTTGAATGTTGTGCAGGTGTGGTTAAATTTAGTGGAGCTAAACTTCTTACTGTTGTTATTTATAGATCCCCAGACTCCGATTTCACAACTTTTTTGCTAAAGCTAGAGGAGGTTCTTGGTTCACTTTATAGGAAATACAAAAAGTTAGTTATATGTGGTGACTTCAATATTAATTGTATAAGTGATTGTGCAAGGAAAAGGATGCTGGTAGACCTCCTTAATTCATATAATCTTATGCAAACCGTATTCTTTCCAACGAGAGTGCAAGGGAACAGTAGAACAACCATAGACAATATTTTTGTTCATTCGTCATTATTAGAAGGGCATTCTGTTAGCAAAAAGGTGAATGGCCTTTCAGATCATGATGCACAAATTTTAAGTCTAAAAGTTTTTTGTGCTGCAACACATGTTAAAGATAGTTACCAACTTTTTAGGAAAGCTGATCCACTTGCTGTACAGACTTTTGTAAACCTTATCAAGGAACAAGAGTGGCAAGATGTTTATAGTGCTGATACAGTAGACGATAAATATAATGCTTTCCTCAAGACTTTTCTCGTGCTCTTTGAAAGTTGTTTTCCGTTAGAACGTTCAAAACAGGGTACTAGCACAAACAGGCAGCCTGGGTGGCTGACTAAAGGGATAAGAATATCTTGTAGAACAAAGTGGCAATTATATCAAAACGTTAGAAACAGCCAAAATCTAAATACAGCAGCCCATTACAAACAGTATTGTAAGGTGCTTAAAAAAGTTATTAGGAAGGCAAAAAGTATGTGGTATGCAGATAGAATAGCTAAGTCTCAGGATAAAATTAAAACCATATGGTCAGTCGTAAAGGAAGTGGCTGGTCTGCAGAGACAGGTCGAGAATATAGAATCAGTGCGTAGTGGGGATGTCCGTGTTACTGATAAGTCGCATATATGTACAGTACTTAATAATCACTTTCTGAATATAGCAGGTGAACTAAATAGAAACCTAGTCCCAACAGGGAATCATATAGCGCTCTTAGAAAAAAGTGTTCCGAGACTGTTACCTGAAATGCTCCTCCATGATACTGACAAGAGGGAGATTGAGTTAATAATTAAATCACTAAAGACCAAGAACTCTCATGGATATGACGGGGTATCTAGCAGAATACTGAAGTATTGTTCCACATATGTTAGCTCAGTACTTAGCCATATCTGTATCTTTTCCTTTAGGAGTGGTCGGTTTCCTGACCGATTAAAGTACTCGGTAGTGAAGCCACTTTATAAAAAGGGAGACAGGGATAATGTTGACAATTATAGACCTATTTCTATGCCATCGGTGTTTGCTAAAGTTATCGAGAGGGTTGTATATACAAGGTTACTGCAGCATTTAAATTCACATAATTTGCTGTCAAATGTACAGTTTGGTTTTAGAAATGGCTTAACAACTGAAAATGCTATAGTCTCTTTTCTCTGTGAGGTTTTGGACGGATTAAATAAAAGGTTGCGAACGTTAGGTGTTTTCTTTGATTTAACGAAGGCTTTTGACTGTGTTGACCACAAAGTATTACTGCAGAAGTTGGAACATTATGGAGTAAGGGGAGTAGCTTACAATTGGTTCGCCTCCTACTTTAAGAACAGAAAGCAGAAGGTAATCCTCCGCAATATTGAGAGTGGTAATGATGTTCAGTCCCAATGGGGCACTGTTAAATGGGGCGTTCCCCAAGGGTCGGTGCTGGGGCCACTGCTGTTTCTTATTTATGTAAATGATATGCCTTCTAGTATTACAGGTGATTCAAAAATATTTCTGTTTGCTGATGACACCACCTTGGTAGTGAAGGATTTTGTGTGTAATATTGAAACATTATCAAATAATGTAGTTCATGATATAAGTTCGTGGCTTGTGGAAAATAATTTGATGCTAAATCACAGTAAGACTCAGTTTTTACAGTTTCTAACCCACAATTCAACAAGAACTGACATTTTAATCAGACAGAATGGGCATGTTATAAGCGAGACGGAACAGTTCAAGTTCCTAGGTGTACGGATAGATAGTAAGCTGTTGTGGAAAGCCCATGTTCAGGATCTTGTTCAGAAACTAAATGCCGCTTTATTTACCATTAGAACAGTATCTGAAATAAGTGACATTTCAACACGAAAAGTAGTATACTTCGCATATTTTCATACGCTTATGTCATATGGTATTATTTTTTGGGGTAATTCTTCTGATTCAAAAAGGGTATTTTTGGCTCAAAAACGGGCTATTCGAGCTATGTATGGTGTAAGTTCGAAAACCTCTTGTCGACCCCTATTCAATAGTCTGGGAATTTTGACATTGCCTTCACAGTATGTATTTTCTTTAATGTCATTTGTTGTTAGCAATATTAGCTTATTCCCAAGAGTTAGCAGCTTTCACTCAGTTAATACTAGGCAGAAATCAAATCTGCATGTGGAATGCACTTCCTTGACTCTTGTGCAGAAAGGAGTGCAGTATTCTGCTGCATCAATTTTCAATATGCTACCACAAGAACTCAAAAATCTTAGCAGTAGCCCAAACACTTTTAAGTCTAAACTGAAGAGTTTCCTCATGGCTCACTCCTTCTATTCTGTCGAGGAGCTCCTGGAAGAGCTAAAAAATTAAGCAAATTCCAGTGTTACATTCTTGATTTTCTTTATTTAAACTAACGACTTGTCACCTGAATATGTTTCTTATATTTCATTTTATCTGTTTCTACAATCGTGTTATAATTTCATGTATTGACTCGTTCCATGACCATGGAGACTTCTCCTAAATGTGGTCCCACGGAACAATAAATAAATAAATAAATAAATAAATAAATAAACAACACGTACTATGACGACTTCTGTCCAGGCGAGTAACGCAGCAAACGGTCTGTGCTTGGAACCTTTCCTGGGAGCCCAGTAGTAGTTATTGATGCGCCACTGCAGGTTTACTGTAACCCTTGGAGCTTCACATTGTCGATGGAACACAATAATTGCATCGGGATTTATTACACCAGGCACAATGTCGACTTCTGTCCAGGGGAGTAACGCTGCAAACGGTCCGTTTTGGAACCTTTCCTGGGAGCCCAGTAGTAGTTTCCGATGCACCAGTGCAGGTTTACAAATTCTCATTGGATATAAAACACAGAAATTGCATGGTGATTGATACAACACGTACTATGACGACTTCTGTCCAGGCGAGTAACGCAGCAAACGGTCTGTGCTTGGAACCTTTCCTGGGAGCCCAGTAGTAGTTATTGATGCGCCACTGCAGGTTTACTGTAACCCTTGGAGCTTCACATTGTCGATGGAACACAATAATTGCATCGGGATTTATTACACCAGGCACAATGTCGACTTCTGTCCAGGGGAGTAACGCTGCAAACGGTCTGTTTTGGAACCTTACCTGGGAGCCCTGTAGTAGTTATTGATGCGCCACTGCAGGTTTACTGTAACCCTTGGAGCTTCACATTGTCGATGGAACACAATAATTGCATCGGGATTTATTACACCAGGCACAATGTCGACTTCTATCCAGGGGAGTAACGCTGCAAACGGTCTGTTTTGGAACCTTTCCTGGGAGCCCAGTAGTAGTTTCCGATGCACCAGTGCAGGTTTACAAATTCTCATTGGATATAAAACTCAGAAATTGCATGGTGATTGATACAACACGTACTATGACGACTTCTGTCCAGGCGAGTAACGCAACAAACGGTCTGTGCTTGGAACCTTTCCTGGGAGCCCAGTAGTAGTTATTGATGCGCCACTGCAGGTTTACTGTAACCCTTGGAGCTTCAAATTGTCGATGGAACACAATAATTGCATCGGGATTTATTACACCAGGCACAATGTCGACTTCTGTCCAGGGGAGTAACGCTGCAAACGGTCTGTTTTGGAACCTTTCCTGGGAGCCCAGTAGTAGTTTCCGATGCACCAGTGCAGGTTTACAAATTCTCATTGGATATAAAACACAGAAATTGCATGGTGATTGATACAACACGTACTTGAACGACTTCTGTCCAGGCGAGTAACGCAGCAAACGGTCTGTGCTTGGAACCTTTCCTGGGAGCCCAGTAGTAGTTATTGATGCGCCACTGCAGGTTTACTGTAACCCTTGGAGCTTCACATTGTCGATGGAACACAATAATTGCATCGGGATTTATTACACCAGGCACAATGTCGACTTCTGTCCAGGGGAGTAACGCTGCAAACGGTCTGTTTTGGAACCTTTCCTGGGAGCCCAGTAGTAGTTTCCGATGCACCAGGGCAGGTTTACAAATTCTCATTGGATATAAAACACAGAAATTGCATGGTGATTGATACAACACGTACTATGACGACTTCTGTCCAGGCGAGTAACGCAGCAAACGGTCTGTGCTTGGAACCTTTCCTGGGAGCCCAGTAGTAGTTATTGATGCGCCACTGCACGTTTACTGTAACCCTTGGAGCTTCACATTGTCGATGGAACACAATAATTGCATGGGGTTTTATTACACCAGGCACAATGTCGACTTCTGTCCAGGGGAGTAACGCTGCAAACGGTCTGTTTTGGAACCTTTCCTGGGAGCCCAGTAGTAGTTTCCGATGCACCAGTGCAGGTTTACAAATTCTCATTGGATATAAAACACAGAAATTGCATGGTGATTGATACAACACATACTATGACTACTTCTGTCCAGGCGAGTAACGCAGCAAACGGTCTGTGCTTGGAACCTTTCCTGGGAGCCCAGTAGTAGTTATTGATGCGCCACTGCAGGTTTACTGTAACCCTTGGAGCTTCACATTGTCGATGGAACACAATAATTGCATCGGGATTTATTACACCAGGCACAATGTCGACTTCTGTCCAGGGGAGTAACGCTGCAAACGGTCTGTTTTGGAACCTTTCCTGGGAGCCCAGTAGTAGTTATTGATGCGCCACTGCAGGTTTACTGTAACCCTTGGAGCTTCACATTGTCGATGGAACACAATAATTGCATCGGGATTTATTACACCAGGCACAATGTCGACTTCTGTCCAGGGGAGTAACGCTGCAAACGGTCTGTTTTGGAACCTTTCCTGGGAGCCCAGTAGTAGTTATTGATGCGGCACTGCAGGTTTACTGTAACCCTTGGAGCTTCACATTGTCGATGGAACACAATAATTGCATCGGGATTTATTACACCAGGCACAATGTCGACTTCTGTCCAGGGGAGTAACGCTGCAAACGGTCTGTTTTGGAACCTTTCCTGGGAGCCCAGTAGTAGTTTCCGATGCACCAGTGCAGGTTTACAAATTTTCATTGGATATAAGACACAGAAATTGCATGGTGCTTGATACAACACGTACTATGACGACTTCTGTCCAGGCGAGTAACGCAGCAAACGGTCTGTGCTTGGAACCTTTCCTGGGAGCCCAGTAGTAGTTATTGATGCGCCACTGCAGGTTTACTGTGACCCTTGGAGCTTCACATTGTCGATGGAACACAATAATTACATCGGGATTTATTACACCAGGCACAATGTCGACTTCTGTCCAGGGGAGTAACGCTGCAAACGGTCTGTTTTGGAACCTTTCCTGGGAGCCCAGTAGTAGTTTCCGATGCACCAGTGCAGGTTTACAAATTCTCATTGGATATAAAACACAGAAATTGCATGGTGATTGATACAACACGTACTATGACGACTTCTGTCCAGGCGAGTAACGCAGCAAACGGTCTGTGCTTGGAACCTTTCCTGGGAGCCCAGTAGTAGTTATTGATGCGCCACTGCAGGTTTACTGTAACCCTTGGAGCTTCACATTGTCGATGGAACACAATAATTGCATCGGGATTTATTACACCAGGCACAATGTCGACTTCTGTCCAGGGGAGTAACGCTGCAAACGGTCTGTTTTGGAACCTTTCCTGGGAGCCCAGTAGTAGTTTCCGATGCACCAGTGCAGGTTTACAAATTCTCATTGGATATAAAACACAGAAATTGCATGGTGATTGATACAACACGTACTATGACGACTTCTGTCCAGGCGAGTAACGCAGCAAACGGTCTGTGCTTGGAACCTTTCCTGGGAGCCCAGTAGTAGTTATTGATGTGCCACTGCAAGTGTACTGTAACTCTTGGAGCTTCACATTGTCGATGGAACACAATAATTGCATCGGGATTTATTACACCAGGCACAATGTCGACTTCTGTCCAGGGGAGTAACGCTGCAAACGGTCTGTTTTGGAACCTTTCCTGGGAGCCCAGTAGTAGTTATTGATGCGCCACTGCAGGTTTAGTGTAACCCTTGGAGCTTCAGATTGTCGATGGAACACAATAATTGCATCGGGATTTATTACACCACGCACAATGTCGACTTCTGTCCAGGGGAGTAACGCTGCAAACGGTCTGTTTTGGAACCTTTCCTGGGAGCCCAGTAGTAGTGTTTGATGCGGCACTGCAGGTTTACTGTAACCCTTGGAGCTTCACATTGTCGATGGAACACAATAATTGCATCGGGATTTATTACACCAGGCACAATGTCGACTTCTGTCCAGGGGAGTAACGCTGCAAACGGTCTGTTTTGGAACCTTTCCTGGGAGCCCAGAAGTAGTTATTGATGCGCCACTGCAGGTTTACTGTAACCCTTGGAGCTTCACATTGTCGATGGAACACAATAATTGCATCGGGATTTATTACACCAGGCACAATGTCGACTTCTGTCCAGGGGAGTAACGCTGCAAACGGTCTGTTTTGGAACCTTTCCTGGGAGCCCAGTAGTAGTTATTGATGCGCCACTGCAGGTTTACTGTAACCCTTGGAGCTTCACATTGTCGATGGAACACAATAATTGCATCGGGATTTATTACACCAGGCACAATGTCGACTTCTGTCCAGGGGAGTAACGCTGCAAACGGTCTGTTTTGGAACCTTTACTGGGAGCCCAGTAGTAGTTTCCGATGCACCAGTGCAGGTTTACAACTTCTCATTGGATATAAAACACAGAAATTGCATGGTGATTGATACAACACGTACTATGACGACTTCTGTCCAGGCGAGTAACGCAGCAAACGGTCTGTGCTTGGAACCTTTCCTGGGAGCCCAGTAGTAGTTATTGATGCGCCACTGCAGGTTTACTGTAACCCTTGGAGCTTCACATTGTCGATGGAACATAATAATTGCATCGGGATTTATTACACCACGCACAATGTCGACTTCTGTCCAGGGGAGTAACGCTGCAAACGGTCTGTTTTGGAACCTTTCCTGGGAGCCCAGTAGTAGTTTCCGATGCACCAGTGCAGGTTTACAAATTCTCATTGGATATAAAACACAGAAATTGCATGGTGATTGATACAACACGTACTATGACGACTTCTGTCCAGGCGAGTAACGCAGCAAACGGTCTGTGCTTGGAACCTTTCCTGGGAGCCCAGTAGTAGTTATTGATGCGCCACTGCTGGTTTACTGTAACCCTTGGAGCTTCACATTGTCGATGGAACACAATAATTGCATCGGGATTTATTACACCAGGCACAATGTCGACTTCTGTCCAGGGGAGTAACGCTGCAAACGGTCTGTTTTGGAACCTTTCCTGGGAGCCCAGTAGTAGTTTCCGATGCACCACTGCAGGTTTACAAATTCTCATTGGATATAAAACACAGAAATTGCATGGTGATTGATACAACACGTACTATGACGACTTCTGTCCAGGCGAGTAACGCAGCAAACGGTCTGTGCTTGGAACCTTTCCTGGGAGCCCAGTAGTAGTTATTGATGCGCCACTGCAGGTTTACTGTAACCCTTGGAGTTTCACATTGTCGATGGAACACAATAATTGCATCGGGATTTATTACACCAGGCACAATGTCGACTTCTGTCCAGGGGAGTAACGCTGCAAACGGTTTGTTTTGGAACCTTTCCTGGGAGCCCTGTAGTAGTTTCCGATGCACCAGTGCAGGTTTACAAATTCTCATTGGATATAAAACACAGAAATTGCATGGTGATTGATACAACACGTACTATGACGACTTCTGTCCAGGCGAGTAACGCAGCAAACGGTCTGTGCTTGGAACCTTTCCTGGGAGCCCAGTAGTAGTTATTGATGTGCCACTGCAGGTGTACTGTAACTCTTGGAGCTTCACATTGTCGATGGAACACAATAATTGCATCGGGATTTATTACACCAGGCACAATGTCGACTTCTGTCCAGGGGAGTAACGCTGCAAACGGTCTGTTTTGGAACCTTTCCTGGGAGCCCAGTAGTAGTTATTGATGCGCCACTGCAGGTTTACTGTAACCCTTGGAGCTTCACATTGTCGATGCAACACAATAATTGCATCGGGATTTATTACACCACGCACAATGTCGACTTCTGTCCAGGGAAGTAACGCTGCAAACGGTCTGTTTTGGAACCTTTCCTGGGAGCCCAGTAGTAGTTATTGATGCGGCACTGCAGGTTTACTGTAACCCTTGGAGCTTCACATTGTCGATGGAACACAATAATTGCATCGGGATTTATTACACCAGGCACAATGTCGACTTCTGTCCAGGGGAGTAACGCTGCAAACGGTTTGTTTTGGAACCTTTCCTGGGAGCCCTGTAGTAGTTTCCGATGCACCAGTGCAGGTTTACAAATTCTCATTGGATATAAAACACAGAAATTGCATGGTGATTGATACAACACGTACTATGACGACTTCTGTCCAGGCGAGTAACGCAGCAAACGGTCTGTGCTTGGAACCTTTCCTGGGAGCCCAGTAGTAGTTATTGATGCGCCACTGCAGGTTTACTGTAACCCTTGAAGCTTCACATTGTCGATGGAACACAATAATTGCATCGGGATTTATTACACCACGCACAATGTCGACTTCTGTCCAGGGGAGTAACGCTGCAAACGGTCTGTTTCGGAACCTTTCCTGGGAGCCCAGTAGTAGTTTCCGATGCACCACTGCAGGTTTACAAATTCTCATTGGATATAAAACACAGAAATTGCATGGTGATTGATACAACACGTACTATGACGACTTCTGTCCAGGCGAGTAACGCAGCAAACGGTCTGTGCTTGGAACCTTTCCTGGGAGCCCAGTAGTAGTTATTGATGCGCCACTGCAGGTGTACAGTAACTCTTGGAGCTTCACATTGTCGATGGAACACAATAATTGCATCGGGATTTATTACACCAGGCACAATGTCGACTTCTGTCCAGGGGAGTAACGCTGCAAACGGTCTGTTTTGGAACCTTTCCTGGGAGCCCAGTAGTAGTTATTGATGCGCCACTGCAGGTTTACTGTAACCCTTGGAGCTTCACATTGTCGATGGAACACAATAATTGCATCGGGATTTATTACACCAGGCACAATGTCGACTTCTGTCCAGGGGAGTAACGCTGCAAACGGTCTGTTTTGGAACCTTTCCTGGGAGCCCAGTAGTAGTTATTGATGCGCCACTGCAGGTTTACTGTAACCCTTGGAGCTTCACATTGTCGATGGAACACAATAATTGCATCGGGATTTATTACACCAGGCACAATGTCGACTTCTGTCCAGGGTAGTAACGCTGCAAACGGTCTGTTTTGGAACATTTCCTGGGTGCCCAGTAGTAGTTATTGATGCGCCACTGCAGGTTTACTGTAACCCTTGGTGCTTCACATTGTCGATGGAACACAATAATTGCATCGGGATTTATTACACCAGGCACAATGTCGACTTCTGTCCAGGGGAGTAACGCTGCAAACGGTCTGTTTTGGAACCTTTACTGGGAGCCCAGTTGTAGTTTCCGATGCACCAGTGCAGGTTTACAACTTCTCATTGGATATAAAACACAGAAATTGCATGGTGATTGATACAACACGTACTATGACGACTTCTGTCCAGGCGAGTAACGCAGCAAACGGTCTGTGCTTGGAACCTTTCCTGGGAGCCCAGTAGTAGTTATTGATGCGCCACTGCAGGTTTACTGTAACCCTTGGAGCTTCACATTGTCGATGGAACATAATAATTGCATCGGGATTTATTACACCAGGCACAATGTCGACTTCTGTCCAGGGGAGTAACGCTGCAAACGGTCTGTTTTGGAACCTTTCCTGGGAGCCCAGTAGTAGTTTCCGATGCACCAGTGCAGGTTTACAAATTCTCATTGGATATAAAACACAGAAATTGCATGGTGATTGATACAACACGTACTATGACGACTTCTGTCCAGGCGAGTAACGCAGCAAACGGTCTGTGCTTGGAACCTTTCCTGGGAGCCCAGTAGTAGTTATTGATGCGCCACTGCAGGTTTACTGTAACCCTTGGAGCTTCACATTGTCGATGGAACACAATAATTGCATCGGGATTTATTACACCAGGCACAATGTCGACTTCTGTCCAGGGGAGTAACGCTGCAAACGGTCTGTTTTGGAACTTTTCCTGGGAGCCCAGTAGTAGTTTCCGATGCGCCAGTGCAGGTTTACAAATTCTCATTGGATATAAAACACAGAAATTGCATGGTGATTGATACAACACGTACTATGACGACTTCTGTCCAGGCGAGTAACGCAGCAAACGGTCTGTGCTTGGAACCTTTCCTGGGAGCCCAGTAGTAGTTATTGATGCGCCACTGCAGGTTTACTGTAACCCTTGGAGCTTCACATTGTCGATGGAACACAATAATTGCATCGGGATTTATTACACCAGGCACAATGTCGACTTCTGTCCAGGGGAGTAACGCTGCAAACGGTCTGTTTTGGAACCTTTCCTGGGAGCCCAGTAGTAGTTTCCGATGCACCACTGCAGGTTTACAAATTCTCATTGGATATAAAACACAGAAATTGCATGTTGATTGATACAACACGTACTATGACGACTTCTGTCCAGGCGAGTAACGCAGCAAACGGTCTGTGCTTGGAACCTTTCCTGGGAGCCCAGTAGTAGTTATTGATGCGACACTGCAGGTTTACTGTAACCCTTGGAGCTTCGTATTGTCGATGGAACACAATAATTGCATCGGGATTTATTACACCAGGCACAATGTCGACTTCTGTCCAGGGGAGTAACGCTGCAAACGGTTTGTTTTGGAACCTTTCCTGGGAGCCCTGTAGTAGTTTCCGATGCACCACTGCAGGTTTACAAATTCTCATTGGATATAAAACACAGAAATTGCATGGTGATTGATACAACACGTACTATGACGACTTCTGTCCAGGCGAGTAACGCAGCAAACGGTCTGTGCTTGGAACCTTTCCTGGGAAACCAGTAGTAGTTATTGATGCGCCACTGCAGGTTTACTGTAACCCTTGGAGCTTCACATTGTCGATGGAACACAATAATTGCATCGGGATTTATTACACCAGGCACAATGTCGACTTCTGTCCAGGGAAGTAACGCTGCAAACGGTCTGTTTTGGAACCTTTCCTGGGAGCCCAGTAGTAGTTTCCGATGCACCAGTGCAGGTTTACAAATTCTCATTGGATATAAAACACAGAAATTGCATGGTGATTGATACAACACGTACTATGACGACTTCTGTCCAGGCGAGTAACGCAGCAAACGGTCTGTGCTTGGAACCTTTCCTGGGAGCCCAGTAGTAGTTATTGATGCGCCATTGCAGGTTTACTGTAACCCTTGGAGCTTCACATTGTCGATAGAACACAATAATTGCATCGGGATTTATTACACCAGGCACAATGTCGACTTCTGTCCAGGGGAGTAACGCTGCAAACGGTCTGTTTTGGAACCTTTCCTGGGAGCCCAGTAGTAGTTTCCGATGCACCAGTGCAGGTTTACAAATTCTCATTGGATATAAAACACAGAAATTGCATGTTGATTGATACAACACGTACTATGACGACTTCTGTCCAGGCGAGGAACGCAGCAAACGGTCTGTGCTTGGAACCTTTCCTGGGAGCCCAGTAGTAGTTATTGATGCGCCACTGCAGGTTTACTGTAACCCTTGGAGCTTCACATTGTCGATGGAACACAATAATTGGATCGGGATTTATTACACCACGCACAATGTCGACTTCTGTCCAGGGGAGTAACGCTGCAAACGGTCTGTTTTGGAACCTTTCCTGGGAGCCCAGTAGTAGTTTCCGATGCACCAGTGCAGGTTTACAAATTCTCATTGGATATAAAACACAGAAATTGCATGGTGATTGATACAACACGTACTATGACGACTTCTGTCCAGGCGAGTAACGCAGCAAACGGTCTGTGCTTGGAACCTTTCCTGGGAGCCCAGTAGTAGTTATTGATGCGCCACTGCAGGTTTACTGTAACCCTTGGAGCTTCACATTGTCGATGGAACACATTAATTGCATCGGGATTTATTACACCAGGCACAATGTCGACTTCTGTCCAGGGGAGTAACGCTGCAAACGGTCTGTTTTGGAACCTTTCCTGGGAGCCCAGTAGTAGTTATTGATGCGCCACTGCAGGTTTACTGTAACCCTTGGAGCTTCACATTGTCGATGGAACACAATAATTGCATCGGGATTTATTACACCACGCACAATGTCGACTTCTGTCCAGGGGAGTAACGCTGCAAACGGTCTGTTTTGGAACCTTTCCTGGGAGCCCAGTTGTAGTTATTGATGCGCCACTGCAGGTTTACTGTAACCCTTGGAGCTTCACATTGTCGATGGAACACAATAATTGCATCGGGATTTATTACACCAGGCACAATGTCGACTTCTGTCCAGGGGAGTAACGCTGCAAACGGTCTGTTTTGGAACCTTTCCTGGGAGCCCAGTAGTAGTTATTGATGCACCACTGCAGGTTTACTGTAACCATTGGAGCTTCACATTGTCGATGGAACACATTAATTGCATCGGGATTTATTACACCAGGCACAATGTCGACTTCTGTCCAGGGGAGTAACGCTGCAAACGGTCTGTTTTGGAACCTTTCCTGGGAGTCCAGTAGTAGTTATTGATGCGCCACTGCAGGTTTACTGTAACCCTTGGAGCTTCACATTGTCGATGGAACACAATAATTGCATCGGGATTTATTACACCAGGCACAATGTCGACTTCTGTCCAGGGGAGTAACGCTGCAAACGGTCTGTTTTGGAACCTTTCCTGGGAGCCCAGTAGTAGTTTCCGATGCACCAGTGCAGGTTTACAAATTCTCATTGGATATAAAACACAGAAATTGCATGGTGATTGATACAACACGTACTATGACGACTTCTGTCCAGGCGAGTAACGCAGCAAACGGTCTGTGCTTGGAACCTTTCCTGGGAGCCCAGTAGTAGTTATTGATGCGCCACTGCAGTTTTACTGTAACCCTTGGACCTTCACACTGTCGATGGAACACATTAATTGCATCGTTATTTATTACACCAGGCACAATGTCGACTTCTGTCCAGGGGAGTAACGCTGCAAACGGTCTGTTTTGGAACCTTTCCTGGGAGCCCAGTAGTAGTTATTGATGCGCCACTGCAGGTTTACTGTAACCCTTGGAGCTTCACATTGTCGATGGAAAACAATAATTGCATCGGGATTTATTACACCAGGCACAATGTCGACTTCTGACCAGGGGAGTAACGCTGCAAACGGTCTGTTTTGGAACCTTTCCTGGGAGCCCAGTAGTAGTTTCCGATGCACCAGTGCAGGTTTACAAATTCTCATTGGATATAAAACACAGAAATTGCATGGTGATTGATACAACACGTACTGTGACGACTTCTGTCCAGGCGAGTACGCAGCTAACGGTCTGTGCTTGGAACCTTTCCTGGGAGCCCAGTAGTAGTTATTGATGCGCCACTGCAGGTTTACTGTAACCCTTGGAGCTTCACATTGTCGATGGAACACAATTATTGCATCGGGATTTATTACACCACGCACAATGTCGACTTCTGTCCAGGGGAGTAACGCTGCAAACGGTCTGTTTTGGAACCTTTCCTGGGAGCCCAGTAGTAGTTTCCGATGCACCAGTGCAGGTTTACAAATTCTCATTGGATATAAAACACAGAAATTGCATGGTGATTGATACAACACGTACTATGACGACTTCTGTCCAGGCGAGTAACGCAGCAAACGGTCTGTGCTTGGAACCTTTCCTGGGAGCCCAGTAGTAGTTATTGATGCGCTACTGCAGGTTTACTGTAACCCTTGGAGCTTCACATTGTCGATGGAACACATTAATTGCATCGGGATTTATTACACCAGGCACAATGTCGACTTCTGTCCAGGGGAGTAACGCTGCAAACGGTCTGTTTTGGAACCGTTCCTGGGAGCCCAGTAGTAGTTATTGATGCGCCACTGCAGGTTTACTGTAACCCTTGGAGCTTCACATTGTCGATGGAACACAATAATTGCATCGGGATTTATTACATCACGCACAATGTCGACTTCTGTCCAGGGGAGTAACGCTGCAAACGGTCTGTTTTGGAACCTTTCCTGGGAGCCCAGTAGTAGTTTCCGATGCACCAGTGCAGGTTTACAAATTCTCATTGGATATAAAACACAGAAATTGCATGGTGATTGATACAACACGTACTATGACGACTTCTGTCCAGGCGAGTAACGCAGCAAACGGTCTGTGCTTGGAACCTTTCCTGGGATCCCAGTAGTAGTTATTGATGCGCCACTGCAGGTTTACTGTAACCCTTGGAGCTTTACATTGTCGATGGAACACAATAATTGCATCGGGATTTATTACACCAGGCACAATGTCGACTTCTGTCCAGGGGAGTAACGCTGCAAACGGTTTGTTTTGGAACCTTTCTTGGGAGCCCTGTAGTAGTTTCCGATGCACCACTGCAGGTTTACAAATTCTCATTGGATATAAAACACAGAAATTGCATGGTGATTGATACAACACGTACTATGACGACTTCTGTCCAGGCGAGTAACGCAGCAAACGGTCTGTGCTTGGAACCTTTCCTGGGAAACCAGTAGTAGTTATTGATGCGCCACTGAAGGCTTACTGTAACCCTTGGAGCTTCACATTGTCGATGGAACACAATAGTTGCATCGGGATTTATTACACCACGCACAATGTCGACTTCTGTCCAGGGGAGTAACGCTGCAAACGGTCTGTTTTGGAACCTTTCCTGGGAGCCCAGTAGTAGTTTCCGATGCACCAGTGCAGGTTTACAAATTCTCATTGGATATAAAACACAGAAATTGCATGGTGATTGATACAACACGTACTATGACGACTTCTGTCCAGGCGAGTAACGCAGCAAACGGTCTGTGCTTGGAACCTTTCCTGGGAGCCCAGTAGTAGTTATTGATGCGCCACTGCAGGTTTACTGTAACCCTTGGAGCTTCACATTGTCGATGGAACACAATAATTGCATCGGGATTTATTACACCAGGCACAATGTCGACTTCTGTCCAGGGGAGTAACGCTGCAAACGGTCTGTTTTGGAATCTTTCCTGGGAGCCCAGTAGTAGTTTCCGATGCACCAGTGCAGGTTTACAAATTCTCATTGGATATAAAACACAGAAATTGCATGGTGATTGATACAACACGTACTATGACGACTTCTGTCCAGGCGAGTAACGCAGCAAACGGTCTGTGCTTGGAACCTTTCCTGGGAGCCCAGTTGTAGTTATTGATGCGCCACTGCAGGTTTACTGTAACCCTTGGAGCTTCACATTGTCGATGGAACACAATAATTGCATCGGGATTTATTACACCACGCACAATGTCGACTTCTGTCCAGGGGAGTAACGCTGCAAACGGTCTGTTTTGGAACCTTTCCTGGGAGCCCAGTAGTAGTTATTGATGCGCCACTGCAGGTTTACTGTAACCCTTGGAGCTTCACATTGTCGATGGAACACAATAATTGCATCGGGATTTATTACACCAGGCACAATGTCGACTTCTGTCCAGGGGAGTAACGCTGCAAACGTTCTGTTTTGGAACCTTTCCTGGGAGCCCAGTAGTAGTTATTGATGCGCCACTGCAGGTTTACTCTAACCATTGGAGCTTCACATTGTCGATGGAACACAATAATTGCATCGGGATTTATTACACCAGGCACAATGTCGACTTCTGTCCAGGGGAGTAACGCTGCAAACGGTCTGTTTTGGAACCTTTCCTGGGAGCCCAGTAGTAGTTTCCGATGCACCAGTGCAGGTTTATAAATTCTCATTGGATATAAAACACAGAAATTGCATGGTGATTGATACAACACGTACTATGACGACTTCTGTCCAGGCGAGTAACGCACCAAACGGTCTGTGCTTGGAACCTTTCCTGGGAGCCCAGTAGTAGTTATTGTTGCGCCACTGCAGTTTTACTGTAACCCTTGGAGCTTCACATTGTCGATGGAACACAATAATTGCATCGGGATTTATTACACCAGGCACAATGTCGACTTCTGTCCAGGGGAGTAACGCTGCAAACGGTCTGTTTTGGAACCTTTCCTGGGAGCCCAGTAGTTGTTATTGATGCGCCACTGCAGGTTTACTGTAACCCTTGGAGCTTCACATTGTCGATGGAACACAATAATTGCATCGGGATTTATTACACCAGGCACAATGTCGACTTCTGTCCAGGGGAGTAACGCTGCAAACGGTCTGTTTTGGAACGTTTCCTGGGAGCCCAGTAGTAGTTTCCGATGCACCACTGCAGGTTTACAAATTCTCATTGGATATAAAACACAGAAATTGCATGGTGATTGATACAACACGTACTATGACGACTTCTGTCCAGGCGAGTAACGCAGCAAACGGTCTGTGCTTGGAACCTTTCCTGGGAGCCCAGTAGTAGTTATTGATGCGCCACTGCAGGTTTACTGTAACCCTTGGAGCTTCACATTGTCGATGGAACACAATAATTGCATCGGGATTTATTACACCAGGCACAATGTCGACTTCTGTCCAGGGGAGTAACGCTGCAAACGGTTTGTTTTGGAACCTTTCCATGGAGCCCTGTAGTAGTTTCCGATGCACCACTGCAGGTTTACAAATTCTCATTGGATATAAAACACAGAAATTGCATGGTGATTGATACAACACGTACTATGACGACTTCTGTCCAGGCGAGTAACGCAGCAAACGGTCTGTGCTTGGAACCTTTCCTGGGAAACCAGTAGTAGTTATTGATGCGCCACTGCAGGTTTACTGTAACCCTTGGAGCTTCACATTGTCGATGGAACACAATAATTGCATCGGGATTTATTACACCAGGCACAATGTCGACTTCTGTCCAGGGAAGTAACGCTGCAAACGGTCTGTTTTGGAACCTTTCCTGGGAGCCCAGTAGTAGTTTCCGATGCACCAGTGCAGGTTTACAAATTCTCATTGGATATAAAACACAGAAATTGCATGGTGATTGATACAACACGTACTATGACGACTTCTGTCCAGGCGAGTAACGCAGCAAACGGTCTGTGCTTGGAACCTTTCCTGGGAGCCCAGTAGTAGTTATTGATGCGCCACTGCAGGTTTACTGTAACCCTTGGAGCTTCACATTGTCGATAGAACACAATAATTGCATCGGGATTTATTACACCAGGCACAATGTCGACTTCTGTCCAGGGGAGTAACGCTGCAAACGGTCTGTTTTGGAACCTTTCCTGGGAGCCCAGTAGTAGTTTCCGATGCACCAGTGCAGGTTTACAAATTCTCATTGGATATAAAACACAGAAATTGCATGTTGATTGATACAACACGTACTATGACGACTTCTGTCCAGGCGAGGAACGCAGCAAACGGTCTGTGCTTGGAACCTTTCCTGGGAGCCCAGTAGTAGTTATTGATGCGCCACTGCAGGTTTACTGTAACCCTTGGAGCCTCACATTGTCGATGGAACACAATAATTGGATCGGGATTTATTACACCACGCACAATGTCGACTTCTGTCCAGGGGAGTAACGCTGCAAACGGTCTGTATTGGAACCTTTCCTGGGAGCCCAGTAGTAGTTTCCGATGCACCAGTCCAGGTTTACAAATTCTCATTGGATATAAAACACAGAAATTGCATGGTGATTGATACAACACGTACTATGACGACTTCTGTCCAGGCGAGTAACGCAGCAAACGGTCTGTGCTTGGAACCTTTCCTGGGAGCCCAGTAGTAGTTATTGATGCGCCACTGCAGGTTTACTGTAACCCTTGGAGCTTCACATTGTCGATGGAACACATTAATTGCATCGGGATTTATTACACCAGGCACAATGTCGACTTCTGTCCAGGGGAGTAACGCTGCAAACGGTCTGTTTTGGAACCTTTCCTGGGAGCCCAGTAGTAGTTATTGATGCGCCACTGCAGGTTTACTGTAACCCTTGGAGCTTCACATTGTCGATGGAACACAATAATTGCATCGGGATTTATTACACCACGCACAATGTCGACTTCTGTCCAGGGGAGTAACGCTGCAAACGGTCTGTTTTGGAACCTTTCCTGGGAGCCCAGTTGTAGTTATTGATGCGCCACTGCAGGTTTACTGTAACCCTTGGAGCTTCACATTGTCGATGGAACACAATAATTGCATCGGGATTTATTACACCAGGCACAATGTCGACTTCTGTCCAGGGGAGTAACGCTGCAAACGGTCTGTTTTGGAACCTTTCCTGGGAGCCCAGTAGTAGTTATTGATGCGCCACTGCAGGTTTACTGTAACCATTGGAGCTTCACATTGTCGATGGAACACATTAATTGCATCGGGATTTATTACACCAGGCACAATGTCGACTTCTGTCCAGGGGAGTAACGCTGCAAACGGTCTGTTTTGGAACCTTTCCTGGGAGTCCAGTAGTAGTTATTGATGCGCCACAGCAGGTTTACTGTAACCCTTGGAGCTTCACATTGTCGATGGAACACAATAATTGCATCGGGATTTATTACACCAGGCACAATGTCGACTTCTGTCCAGGGGAGTAACGCTGCAAACGGTCTGTTTTGGAACCTTTCCTGGGAGCCCAGTAGTAGTTTCCGATGCACCAGTGCAGGTTTACAAATTCTCATTGGATATAAAACACAGAAATTGCATGGTGATTGATACAACACGTACTATGACGACTTCTGTCCAGGCGAGTAACGCAGCAAACGGTCTGTGCTTGGAACCTTTCCTGGGAGCCCAGTAGTAGTTATTGATGCGCCACTGCAGTTTTACTGTAACCCTTGGAGCTTCACACTGTCGATGGAACACATTAATTGCATCGTTATTTATTACACCAGGCACAATGTCGACTTCTGTCCAGGGGAGTAACGCTGCAAACGGTCTGTTTTGGAACCTTTCCTGGGAGCCCAGTAGTAGTTATTGATGCGCCACTGCAGGTTTACTGTAACCCTTGGAGCTTCACATTGTCGATGGAAAACAATAATTGCATCGGGATTTATTACACCAGGCACAATGTCGACTTCTGACCAGGGGAGTAACGCTGCAAACGGTCTGTTTTGGAACCTTTCCTGGGAGCCCAGTAGTAGTTTCCGATGCACCAGTGCAGGTTTACAAATTCTCATTGGATATAAAACACAGAAATTGCATGGTGATTGATACAACACGTACTGTGACGACTTCTGTCCAGGCGAGTAACGCAGCTAACGGTCTGTGCTTGGAACCTTTCCTGGGAGCCCAGTAGTAGTTATTGATGCGCCACTGCAGGTTTACTGTAACCCTTGGAGCTTCACATTGTCGATGGAACACAATTATTGCATCGGGATTTATTACACCACGCACAATGTCGACTTCTGTCCAGGGGAGTAACGCTGCAAACGGTCTGTTTTGGAACCTTTCCTGGGAGCCCAGTAGTAGTTTCCGATGCACCAGTGCAGGTTTACAAATTCTCATTGGATATAAAACACAGAAATTGCATGGTGATTGATACAACACGTACTATGACGACTTCTGTCCAGGCGAGTAACGCAGCAAACGGTCTGTGCTTGGAACCTTTCCTGGGAGCCCAGTAGTAGTTATTGATGCGCTACTGCAGGTTTACTGTAACCCTTGGAGCTTCACATTGTCGATGGAACACATTAATTGCATCGGGATTTATTACACCAGGCACAATGTCGACTTCTGTCCAGGGGAGTAACGCTGCAAACGGTCTGTTTTGGAACCTTTCCTGGGAGCCCAGTAGTAGTTATTGATGCGCCACTGCAGGTTTACTGTAACCCTTGGAGCTTCACATTGTCGATGGAACACAATAATTGCATCGGGATTTATTACATCACGCACAATGTCGACTTCTGTCCAGGGGAGTAACGCTGCAAACGGTCTGTTTTGGAACCTTTCCTGGGAGCCCAGTAGTAGTTTCCGATGCACCACTGCAGGTTTACAAATTCTCATTGGATATAAAACACAGAAATTGCATGGTGATTGATACAACACGTACTATGACGACTTCTGTCCAGGCGAGTAACGCAGCAAACGGTCTGTGCTTGGAACCTTTCCTGGGATCCCAGTAGTAGTTATTGATGCGCCACTGCAGGTTTACTGTAACCCTTGGAGCTTCACATTGTCGATGGAACACAATAATTGCATCGGGATTTATTACACCAGGCACAATGTCGACTTCTGTCCAGGGGAGTAACGCTGCAAACGGTTTGTTTTGGAACCTTTCTTGGGAGCCCTGTAGTAGTTTCCGATGCACCACTGCAGGTTTACAAATTCTCATTGGATATAAAACACAGAAATTGCATGGTGATTGATACAACACGTACTATGACGACTTCTGTCCAGGCGAGTAACGCAGCAAACGGTCTGTGCTTGGAACCTTTCCTGGGAAACCAGTAGTAGTTATTGATGCGCCACTGAAGGCTTACTGTAACCCTTGGAGCTTCACATTGTCGATGGAACACAATAGTTGCATCGGGATTTATTACACCACGCACAATGTCGACTTCTGTCCAGGGGAGTAACGCTGCAAACGGTCTGTTTTGGAACCTTTCCTGGGAGCCCAGTAGTAGTTTCCGATGCACCAGTGCAGGTTTACAAATTCTCATTGGATATAAAACACAGAAATTGCATGGTGATTGATACAACACGTACTATGACGACTTCTGTCCAGGCGAGTAACGCAGCAAACGGTCTGTGCTTGGAACCTTTCCTGGGAGCCCAGTAGTAGTTATTGATGCGCCACTGCAGGTTTACTGTAACCCTTGGAGCTTCACATTGTCGATGGAACACAATAATTGCATCGGGATTTATTACACCAGGCACAATGTCGACTTCTGTCCAGGGGAGTAACGCTGCAAACGGTCTGTTTTGGAATCTTTCCTGGGAGCCCAGTAGTAGTTTCCGATGCACCAGTGCAGGTTTACAAATTCTCATTGGATATAAAACACAGAAATTGCATGGTGATTGATACAACACGTACTATGACGACTTCTGTCCAGGCGAGTAACGCAGCAAACGGTCTGTGCTTGGAACCTTTCCTGGGAGCCCAGTTGTAGTTATTGATGCGCCACTGCAGGTTTACTGTAACCCTTGGAGCTTCACATTGTCGATGGAACACAATAATTGCATCGGGATTTATTACACCACGCACAATGTCGACTTCTGTCCAGGGGAGTAACGCTGCAAACGGTCTGTTTTGGAACCTTTCCTGGGAGCCCAGTAGTAGTTATTGATGCGCCACTGCAGGTTTACTGTAACCCTTGGAGCTTCACATTGTCGATGCAACACAATAATTGCATCGGGATTTATTACACCACGCACAATGTCGACTTCTGTCCAGGGAAGTAACGCTGCAAACGGTCTGTTTTGGAACCTTTCCTGGGAGCCCAGTAGTAGTTATTGATGCGGCACTGCAGGTTTACTGTAACCCTTGGAGCTTCACATTGTCGATGGAACACAATAATTGCATCGGGATTTATTACACCAGGCACAATGTCGACTTCTGTCCAGGGGAGTAACGCTGCAAACGGTTTGTTTTGGAACCTTTCCTGGGAGCCCTGTAGTAGTTTCCGATGCACCAGTGCAGGTTTACAAATTCTCATTGGATATAAAACACAGAAATTGCATGGTGATTGATACAACACGTACTATGACGACTTCTGTCCAGGCGAGTAACGCAGCAAACGGTCTGTGCTTGGAACCTTTCCTGGGAGCCCAGTAGTAGTTATTGATGCGCCACTGCAGGTTTACTGTAACCCTTGAAGCTTCACATTGTCGATGGAACACAATAATTGCATCGGGATTTATTACACCACGCACAATGTCGACTTCTGTCCAGGGGAGTAACGCTGCAAACGGTCTGTTTCGGAACCTTTCCTGGGAGCCCAGTAGTAGTTTCCGATGCACCACTGCAGGTTTACAAATTCTCATTGGATATAAAACACAGAAATTGCATGGTGATTGATACAACACGTACTATGACGACTTCTGTCCAGGCGAGTAACGCAGCAAACGGTCTGTGCTTGGAACCTTTCCTGGGAGCCCAGTAGTAGTTATTGATGCGCCACTGCAGGTTTACTGTAACCCTTGGAGCTTCACATTGTCGATGGAACACAATAATTGCATCGGGATTTATTACACCAGGCACAATGTCGACTTCTGTCCAGGGGAGTAACGCTGCAAACGGTCTGTTTTGGAATCTTTCCTGGGAGCCCAGTAGTAGTTTCCGATGCACCAGTGCAGGTTTACAAATTCTCATTGGATATAAAACACAGAAATTGCATGGTGATTGATACAACACGTACTATGACGACTTCTGTCCAGGCGAGTAACGCAGCAAACGGTCTGTGCTTGGAACCTTTCCTGGGAGCCCAGTTGTAGTTATTGATGCGCCACTGCAGGTTTACTGTAACCCTTGGAGCTTCACATTGTCGATGGAACACAATAATTGCATCGGGATTTATTACACCACGCACAATGTCGACTTCTGTCCAGGGGAGTAACGCTGCAAACGGTCTGTTTTGGAACCTTTCCTGGGAGCCCAGTAGTAGTTATTGATGCGCCACTGCAGGTTTACTGTAACCCTTGGAGCTTCACATTGTCGATGGAACACAATAATTGCATCGGGATTTTTACACCAGGCACAATGTCGACTTCTGTCCAGGGGAGTAACGCTGCAAACGTTCTGTTTTGGAACCTTTCCTGGGAGCCCAGTAGTAGTTATTGATGCGCCACTGCAGGTTTACTCTAACCATTGGAGCTTCACATTGTCGATGGAACACAATAATTGCATCGGGATTTATTACACCAGGCACAATGTCGACTTCTGTCCAGGGGAGTAACGCTGCAAACGGTCTGTTTTGGAACCTTTCCTGGGAGCCCAGTAGTAGTTTCCGATGCACCAGTGCAGGTTTATAAATTCTCATTGGATATAAAACACAGAAATTGCATGGTGATTGATACAACACGTACTATGACGACTTCTGTCCAGGCGAGTAACGCACCAAACGGTCTGTGCTTGGAACCTTTCCTGGGAGCCCAGTAGTAGTTATTGTTGCGCCACTGCAGTTTTACTGTAACCCTTGGAGCTTCACATTGTCGATGGAACACAATAATTGCATCGGGATTTATTACACCAGGCACAATGTCGACTTCTGTCCAGGGGAGTAACGCTGCAAACGGTCTGTTTTGGAACCTTTCCTGGGAGCCCAGTAGTTGTTATTGATGCGCCACTGCAGGTTTACTGTAACCCTTGGAGCTTCACATTGTCGATGGAACACAATAATTGCATCGGGATTTATTACACCAGGCACAATGTCGACTTCTGTCCAGGGGAGTGACGCTGCAAACGGTCTGTTTTGGAACCTTTCCTGGGAGCCCAGTAGTAGTTTCCGATGCACCAGTGCAGGTTTACAAATTCTCATTGGATATAAAACACAGAAATTGCATGGTGATTGATACAACACGTACTATGACGACTTCTGTCCAGGCGAGTAACGCAGCAAACGGTCTGTGCTTGGAACCTTTCCTGGGAGCCCAGTAGTAGTTATTGATGCGCCACTGCAGGTTTACTGTAACCCTTGGAGCTTCACATTGTCGATGGAACACAATAATTGCATCGGGATTTATTACACCAGGCACAATGTCGACTTCTGTCCAGGGGAGTAACGCTGCAAACGGTCTGTTTTGGAACCTTTCCTGGGAGCCCAGTAGTAGTTTCCGATGCACCAGTGCAGGTTTACAAATTCTCATTGGATATAAAACACAGAAATTGCATGGTGATTGATACAACACGTACTATGACGACTTCTGTCCAGGCGAGTAACGCAGCAAACGGTCTGTGCTTGGAACCTTTCCTGGGAGCCCAGTAGTAGTTATTGATGCGCCACTGCAGGTTTACTGTAACCCTTGGAGCTTCACATTGTCGATGGAACACATTAATTGCATCGGGATTTATTACACCAGGCACAATGTCGACTTCTGTCCAGGGGAGTAACGCTGCAAACGGTCTGTTTTGGAACCTTTCCTGGGAGCCCAGTAGTAGTTATTGATGCGCCACTGCAGGTTTACTGTAACCCTTGGAGCTTCACATTGTCGATGGAACACAATAATTGCATCGGGATTTATTACACCACGCACATTGTCGACTTCTGTCCAGGGGAGTAACGCTGCAAACGGTCTGTTTTGGAACCTTTCCTGGGAGCCCAGTAGTAGTTTCCGATGCACCAGTGCAGGTTTACAAATTCTCATTGGATATAAAACACAGAAATTGCATGGAGATTGATACAACACGTACTATGACGACTTCTGTCCAGGCGAGTAACGCAGCAAACGGTCTGTGCTTGGAACCTTTCCTGGGAGCCCAGTAGTAGTTATTGATGCGCCACTGCAGGTTTACTGTAACCCTTGGAGCTTCACATTGTCGATGGAACACAATAATTGCATCGGGATTTATTACACCAGGCACAATGTCGACTTCTGTCCAGGGGAGTAACGCTGCAAACGGTCTGTTTTGGAACCTTTCCTGGGAGCCCAGTAGTAGTTTCCGATGCACCACTGCAGGTTTACAAATTCTCATTGGATATAAAACACAGAAATTGCATGGTGATTGATACAACACGTACTATGACGACTTGTGTCCAGGCGAGTAACGCAGCAAACGGTCTGTGCTTGGAACCTTTCCTGGGAGCCCAGTAGTAGTTATTGATGCGCCACTGCAGGTTTACTGTAACCCTTGGAGCTTCACATTGTCGATGGAACACAATAATTGCATCGGGATTTATTACACCAGGCACAATGTCGACTTCTGTCCAGGGGAGTAACGCTGCAAACGGTTTGTTTTAGAACCTTTCCTGGGAGCCCTGTAGTAGTTTCCGATGCACCACTGCAGGTTTACAAATTCTCATTGGATATAAAACACAGAAATTGCATGGTGATTGATACAACACGTACTATGACGACTTCTGTCCAGGCGAGTAACGCAGCAAACGGTCTGTGCTTGGAACCTTTCCTGGGAGCCCAGTAGTAGTTATTGATGCGCCACTGTAGGTTTACTGTAACCCTTGGAGCTTCACATTGTCGATGGAACACAATAATTGCATCGGGATTTATTACACCAGGCACAATGTCGACTTCTGTCCAGGGGAGTAACGCTGCAAACGGTTTGTTTTGGAACCTTTCCTGGGAGCCCTGTAGTAGTTTCCGATGCACCACTGCAGGTTTACAAATTCTCATTGGAAATAAAACACAGAAATTGCATGGTGATTGATACAACACGTACTTTGACGACTTCTGTCCAGGCGGGTAACGCAGCAAACGGTCTGTGCTTGGAACCTTTCCTGGGATCCCAGTAGTAGTTATTGATGCGCCACTGCAGGTTTACTGTAACCCTTGGAGCTTCACATTGTCGATGGAACACAATAATTGCATCGGGATTTATTACACCAGGCACAATGTCGACTTCTGTCCAGGGGAGTAACGCTGCAAACGGTTTGTTTTGGAACCTTTCTTGGGAGCCCTGTAGTAGTTTCCGATGCACCACTGCAGGTTTACAAATTCTCATTGGATATAAAACACAGAAATTGCATGGTGATTGATACAACACGTACTATGACGACTTCTGTCCAGGCGAGTAACGCAGCAAACGGTCTGTGCTTGGAACCTTTCCTGGGAAACCAGTAGTAGTTATTGATGCGCCACTGAAGGCTTACTGTAACCCTTGGAGCTTCACATTGTCGATGGAACACAATAGTTGCATCGGGATTTATTACACCACGCACAATGTCGACTTCTGTCCAGGGGAGTAACGCTGCAAACGGTCTGTTTTGGAACCTTTCCTGGGAGCCCAGTAGTAGTTTCCGATGCACCAGTGCAGGTTTACAAATTCTCATTGGATATAAAACACAGAAATTGCATGGTGATTGATACAACACGTACTATGACGACTTCTGTCCAGGCGAGTAACGCAGCAAACGGTCTGTGCTTGGAACCTTTCCTGGGAGCCCAGTAGTAGTTATTGATGCGCCACTGCAGGTTTACTGTAACCCTTGGAGCTTCACATTGTCGATGGAACACAATAATTGCATCGGGATTTATTACACCAGGCACAATGTCGACTTCTGTCCAGGGGAGTAACGCTGCAAACGGTCTGTTTTGGAATCTTTCCTGGGAGCCCAGTAGTAGTTTCCGATGCACCAGTGCAGGTTTACAAATTCTCATTGGATATAAAACACAGAAATTGCATGGTGATTGATACAACACGTACTATGACGACTTCTGTCCAGGCGAGTAACGCCGCAAACGGTCTGTGCTTGGAACCTTTCCTGGGAGCCCAGTAGTAGTTATTGATGCGCCACTGCAGGTTTACTGTAACCCTTGGAGCTTCACATTGTCGATGGAACACAATAATTGCATCGGGATTTATTACACCAGGCACAATGTCGACTTCTGTCCAGGGGAGTAACGCTGCAAACGGTCTGTTTTGGAACCTTTCCTGGGAGCCCAGTAGTAGTTTCCGATGCACCACTGCAGGTTTACAAATTCTCATTGGATATAAAACACAGAAATTGCATGGTGATTGATACAACACGTACTATGACGACTTCTGTCCAGGCGAGTAACGCAGCAAACGGTCTGTGCTTGGAACCTTTCCTGGGAGCCCAGTAGTAGTTATTGATGCGCCACTGCAGGTTTACTGTAACCCTTGGAGCTTCACATTGTCGATGGAACACAATAATTGCATCGGGATTTATTACACCAGGCACAATGTCGACTTCTGTCCAGGGGAGTAACGCTGCAAACGGTTTGTTTTGGAACCTTTCCTGGGAGCCCTGTAGTAGTTTCCGATGCACCACTGCAGGTTTACAAATTCTCATTGGATATAAAACACAGAAATTGCATGGTGATTGATACAACACGTACTATGACGACTTCTGTCCAGGCGAGTAACGCAGCAAACGGTCTGTGCTTGGAACCTTTCCTGGGAAACAAGTAGTAGTTATTGATGCGCCACTGCAGGTTTACTGTAACCCTTGGAGCTTCACATTGTCGATGGAACACAATAATTGCATCGGGATTTATTACACCAGGCACAATGTCGACTTCTGTCCAGGGAAGTAACGCTGCAAACGGTCTGTTTTGGAACCTTTCCTGGGAGCCCAGTAGTAGTTTCCGATGCACCAGTGCAGGTTTACAAATTCTCATTGGATATAAAACACAGAAATTGCATGGTGATTGATACAACACGTACTATGACGACTTCTGTCCAGGCGAGTAACGCAGCAAACGGTCTGTGCTTGGAACCTTTCCTGGGAGCCCAGTAGTAGTTATTGATGCGCCACTGCAGGTTTACTGTAACCCTTGGAGCTTCACATTGTCGATAGAACACAATAATTGCATCGGGATTTATTACACCAGGCACAATGTCGACTTCTGTCCAGGGGAGTAACGCTGCAAACGGTCTGTTTTGGAACCTTTCCTAGGAGCCCAGTAGTAGTTTCCGATGCACCAGTGCAGGTTTACAAATTCTCATTGGATATAAAACACAGAAATTGCATGTTGATTGATACAACACGTACTATGACGACTTCTGTCCAGGCGAGGAACGCAGCAAACGGTCTGTGCTTGGAACCTTTCCTGGGAGCCCAGTAGTAGTTATTGATGCGCCACTGCAGGTTTACTGTAACCCTTGGAGCTTCACATTGTCGATGGAACACAATAATTGGATCGGGATTTATTACACCACGCACAATGTCGACTTCTGTCCAGGGGAGTAACGCTGCAACGGTCTGTTTTGGAACCTTTCCTGGGAGCCCAGTAGTAGTTTCCGATGCACCAGTGCAGGTTTACAAATTCTCATTGGATATAAAACACAGAAATTGCATGGTGATTGATACAACACGTACTATGACGACTTCTGTCCAGGCGAGTAACGCAGCAAACGGTCTGTGCTTGGAACCTTTCCTGGGAGCCCAGTAGTAGTTATTGATGCGCCACTGCAGGTTTACTGTAACCCTTGGAGCTTCACATTGTCGATGGAACACATTAATTGCATCGGGATTTATTACACCAGGCACAATGTCGACTTCTGTCCAGGGGAGTAACGCTGCAAACGGTCTGTTTTGGAACCTTTCCTGGGAGCCCAGTAGTAGTTATTGATGCGCCACTGCAGGTTTACTGTAACCCTTGGAGCTTCACATTGTCGATGGAACACAATAATTGCATCGGGATTTATTACACCACGCACAATGTCGACTTCTGTCCAGGGGAGTAACGCTGCAAACGATCTGTTTGGGAACCTTTCCTGGGAGCCCAGTTGTAGTTATTGATGCGCCACTGCAGGTTTACTGTAACCCTTGGAGCTTCACATTGTCGATGGAACACAATAATTGCATCGGGATTTATTACACCAGGCACAATGTCGACTTCTGTCCAGGGGAGTAACGCTGCAAACGGTCTGTTTTGGAACCTTTCCTGGGAGCCCAGTAGTAGTTATTGATGCGCCACTGCAGGTTTACTGTAACCATTGGAGCTTCACATTGTCGATGGAACACATTAATTGCATCGGGATTTATTACACCAGGCACAATGTCGACTTCTGTCCAGGGGAGTAACGCTGCAAACGGTCTGTTTTGGAACCTTTCCTGGGAGTCCAGTAGTAGTTATTGATGCGCCACTGCAGGTTTACTGTAACCCTTGGAGCTTCACATTGTCGATGGAACACAATAATTGCATCGGGATTTATTACACCAGGCACAATGTCGACTTCTGTCCAGGGGAGTAACGCTGCAAACGGTCTGTTTTGGAACCTTTCCTGGGAGCCCAGTAGTAGTTTCCGATGCACCAGTGCAGGTTTACAAATTCTCATTGGATATAAAACACAGAAATTGCATGGTGATTGATACAACACGTACTATGACGACTTCTGTCCAGGCGAGTAACGCAGCAAACGGTCTGTGCTTGGAACCTTTCCTGGGAGCCCAGTAGTAGTTATTGATGCGCCACTGCAGTTTTACTGTAACCCTTGGAGCTTCACACTGTCGATGGAACACATTAATTGCATCGTTATTTATTACACCAGGCACAATGTCGACTTCTGTCCAGGGGAGTAACGCTGCAAACGGTCTGTTTTGGAACCTTTCCTGGGAGCCCAGTAGTAGTTATTGATGCGCCACTGCAGGTTTACTGTAACCCTTGGAGCTTCACATTGTCGATGGAAAACAATAATTGCATCGGGATTTATTACACCAGGCACAATGTCGACTTATGACCAGGGGAGTAACGCTGCAAACGGTCTGTTTTGGAACCTTTCCTGGGAGCCCAGTAGTAGTTTCCGATGCACCAGTGCAGGTTTACAAATTCTCATTGGATATAAAACACAGAAATTGCATGGTGATTGATACAACACCTACTGTGACGACTTCTGTCCAGGCGAGTAACGCAGCTAACGGTCTATGCTTGGAACCTTTCCTGGGAGCCCAGTAGTAGTTATTGATGCGCCACTGCAGGTTTACTGTAACCCTTGGAGCTTCACATTGTCGATGGAACACAATTATTGCATCGGGATTTATTACACCACGCACAATGTCGACTTCTGTCCAGGGGAGTAACGCTGCAAACGGTCTGTTTTGGAACCTTTCCTGGGAGCCCAGTAGTAGTTTCCGATGCACCAGTGCAGGTTTACAAATTCTCATTGGATATAAAACACAGAAATTGCATGGTGATTGATACAACACGTACTATGACGACTTCTGTCCAGGCGAGTAACGCAGCAAACGGTCTGTGCTTGGAACCTTTCCTGGGAGCCCAGTAGTAGTTATTGATGCGCTACTGCAGGTTTACTGTAACCCTTGGAGCTTCACATTGTCGATGGAACACATTAATTGCATCGGGATTTATTACACCAGGCACAATGTCGACTTCTGTCCAGGGGAGTAACGCTGCAAACGGTCTGTTTTGGAACCTTTCCTGGGAGCCCAGTAGTAGTTATTGATGCGCCACTGCAGGTTTACTGTAACCCTTGGAGCTTCACATTGTCGATGGAACACAATAATTGCATCGGGATTTATTACATCACGCACAATGTCGACTTCTGTCCAGGGGAGTAACGCTGCAAACGGTCTGTTTTGGAACCTTTCCTGGGAGCCCAGTAGTAGTTTCCGATGCACCAGTGCAGGTTTACAAATTCTCATTGGATATAAAACACAGAAATTGCATGGTGATTGATACAACACGTACTATGACGACTTCTGTCCAGGCGAGTAACGCAGCAAACGGTCTGTGCTTGGAACCTTTCCTGGGATCCCAGTAGTAGTTATTGATGCGCCACTGCAGGTTTACTGTAACCCTTGGAGCTTCACATTGTCGATGGAACACAATAATTGCATCGGGATTTATTACACCAGGCACAATGTCGACTTCTGTCCAGGGGAGTAACGCTGCAAACGGTTTGTTTTGGAACCTTTCTTGGGAGCCCTGTAGTAGTTTCCGATGCACCACTGCAGGTTTACAAATTCTCATTGGATATAAAACACAGAAATTGCATGGTGATTGATACAACACGTACTATGACGACTTCTGTCCAGGCGAGTAACGCAGCAAACGGTCTGTGCTTGGAACCTTTCCTGGGAAACCAGTAGTAGTTATTGATGCGCCACTGAAGGCTTACTGTAACCCTTGGAGCTTCACATTGTCGATGGAACACAATAGTTGCATCGGGATTTATTACACCACGCACAATGTCGACTTCTGTCCAGGGGAGTAACGCTGCAAACGGTCTGTTTTGGAACCTTTCCTGGGAGCCCAGTAGTAGTTTCCGATGCACCAGTGCAGGTTTACAAATTCTCATTGGATATAAAACACAGAAATTGCATGGTGATTGATACAACACGTACTATGACGACTTCTGTCCAGGCGAGTAACGCAGCAAACGGTCTGTGCTTGGAACCTTTCCTGGGAGCCCAGTAGTAGTTATTGATGCGCCACTGCAGGTTTACTGTAACCCTTGGAGCTTCACATTGTCGATGGAACACAATAATTGCATCGGGATTTATTACACCAGGCACAATGTCGACTTCTGTCCAGGGGAGTAACGCTGCAAACGGTCTGTTTTGGAATCTTTCCTGGGAGCCCAGTAGTAGTTTCCGATGCACCAGTGCAGGTTTACAAATTCTCATTGGATATAAAACACAGAAATTGCATGGTGATTGATACAACACGTACTATGACGACTTCTGTCCAGGCGAGTAACGCAGCAAACGGTCTGTGCTTGGAACCTTTCCTGGGAGCCCAGTTGTAGTTATTGATGCGCCACTGCAGGTTTACTGTAACCCTTGGAGCTTCACATTGTCGATGGAACACAATAATTGCATCGGGATTTATTACACCACGCACAATGTCGACTTCTGTCCAGGGGAGTAACGCTGCAAACGGTCTGTTTTGGAACCTTTCCTGGGAGCCCAGTAGTAGTTATTGATGCGCCACTGCAGGTTTACTGTAACCCTTGGAGCTTCACATTGTCGATGGAACACAATAATTGCATCGGGATTTATTACACCAGGCACAATGTCGACTTCTGTCCAGGGGAGTAACGCTGCAAACGTTCTGTTTTGGAACCTTTCCTGGGAGCCCAGTAGTAGTTATTGATGCGCCACTGCAGGTTTACTCTAACCATTGGAGCTTCACATTGTCGATGGAACACAATAATTGCATCGGGATTTATTACACCAGGCACAATGTCGACTTCTGTCCAGGGGAGTAACGCTGCAAACGGTCTGTTTTGGAACCTTTCCTGGGAGCCCAGTAGTAGTTTCCGATGCACCAGTGCAGGTTTATAAATTCTCATTGGATATAAAACACAGAAATTGCATGGTGATTGATACAACACGTACTATGACGACTTCTGTCCAGGCGAGTAACGCACCAAACGGTCTGTGCTTGGAACCTTTCCTGGGAGCCCAGTAGTAGTTATTGTTGCGCCACTGCAGTTTTACTGTAACCCTTGGAGCTTCACATTGTCGATGGAACACAATAATTGCATCGGGATTTATTACACCAGGCACAATGTCGACTTCTGTCCAGGGGAGTAACGCTGCAAACGGTCTGTTTTGGAACCTTTCCTGGGAGCCCAGTAGTTGTTATTGATGCGCCACTGCAGGTTTACTGTAACCCTTGGAGCTTCACATTGTCGATGGAACACAATAATTGCATCGGGATTTATTACACCAGGCACAATGTCGACTTCTGTCCAGGGGAGTAACGCTGCAAACGGTCTGTTTTGGAACCTTTCCTGGGAGCCCAGTAGTAGTTTCCGATGCACCACTGCAGGTTTACAAATTCTCATTGGATATAAAACACAGAAATTGCATGGTGATTGATACAACACGTACTATGACGACTTCTGTCCAGGCGAGTAACGCAGCAAACGGTCTGTGCTTGGAACCTTTCCTGGGAGCCCAGTAGTAGTTATTGATGCGCCACTGCAGGTTTACTGTAACCCTTGGAGCTTCACATTGTCGATGGAACACAATAATTGCATCGGGATTTATTACACCAG